>NC_056436.1:84953343-85086340 GCF_018296145.1 Oncorhynchus tshawytscha | reverse complement strand
TAAAGTTAAATAAAGCATGTATTGTACACACCGCACTGTGGAGCGCTGTATGTATTTCCAATTCAAGACTTGTAAACCAGGTGTGTACAAGGATACAAATAGAATCTTTCAATGAGTTGACATATATTTTATTTGTTTGTAAGAAAGACAGAAATACACCCACTGTGATAGAAGTATAACCTACACCCACTATGATAGAAGTATAACCTACACCCACTGTGATAGAAGGATAGAAGTATAACCTACACCCACTGTGAACGAAGTATAGAAGTATCATCTACACCCACTATGATAGAAGTATACAAGTATAACCTACACCCACTGTGGTAGAAGTATCACCTACACCCACTGTGATAGAAGTATAGAAGTATAACCTACACCCACTGTGTGATACTATGAAGGATAGAAGTATAACCTACACCCACTGTGATCACCTACACCCACTGTGATAGAAGTATCATCTACACCCACTGTAGAAGTATAGAAGTATCACCGATGATAGAAGTATAACCTACACCCACTGTATACCCCACTGTGATAGAACTGTGATAGAAGGTATCATCTACACCCACTGATGGTACATCCAGTATAGAAGTATAACCTACATCCACTGTGATAGAAGTTTAGAAGTATAACCTACACCCACTGTGATAGTACAGTCATGGCCAAAAGTTTTGAGAATGAAATAAAAGTTAATTTCCACAAAGATATTTTTGTCAGATGTTACTATGGAATACTGAAGTATAATTACAAGCATTTCATAAATGTCAAAGGCTTTTATTGACACTTACATGACGCAAAGAGTCAATATTTGCAGTGTTGACACTTCTTTTTCAAGAATTCTGCAATCTGCCCTGGCATGCTGTCAATTAACTTCTGGGACACACACTGATGGCAGCCAATTCTTGCATAATCAAATTTGGAGTTTGTCAGAATTTGTGGGTTTTTGTTTGTCCACCCGCCTCTTGAGGATTGACCACAAATTCTCAATGGGATTAAGGTCTGGAGAGTTTCCCAGCCATGGACCCAAAATATCGATGTTTTGTTCCCCGAGCCACTTAGTTATCACTTTTGCCTTATGGCAAGGTGCTCCATCATGCTGAAAAAGGCATTGCTCGTCACCAAACTGTTCCTGGATGGTTGGGAGAAGTTGCTCTCGGAGGATGTGTTGGTACCGTTCTTTATTCATGGCTGTGTTCTTAGGCAAAATTGTGAGTGAGCCCACTCACATGAATGGTCTCAGGATGCTTTAAAAGTATAATCTACAACCACTGTGATATAAGTATATTCTACACCCTGACCTTAGTTATCTATGTTTCCTAAATTATTTTGTTTAGGTCAAGGTGTGGCAAGGGTGGGTATGCTTGTTTTGTATTGTCTAGGTTTTTTGTCACCCACTGTGATACATATAAAAGGATAATCTACACCCACTGTGATAGAAGTATAGAAATATAACCTACACCCACTGTGATAGAAGTATAGAAGTATAATCTACACCCACTGTGATAGAAGTATAGAAGTATAATCTACACCCACTGTGATAGAAGTATAGAAGTATAATCTACACCCACTGTGATAGAAGTATCATCTACACCCACTGTGATAGAAGTATAGAAGTATAATCTACACCCACTGTGATAGAAGTATAGAAGTATAATCTACACCCACTGTGATAGAAGTATAGAAGTATAATCTACACCCACTGTGACAGAAGTATAGAAGTATAATCTACACCCACTGTGATAGAAGTATAACCTACACCCACTGTGATAGAAGTATAACCTACACCCACTGTGATAGAAGGATAGAAGTATAACCTACACCCATTGTGATAGAAGTATAATCTACATCCACTGTGATAGAAGTATAACCTACATCCACTGTGATAGAAGTTTAGAAGTATAACCTACACCCACTGTGATAGAAGTATAGAAGTATAATCTACACTCACTGTGATAGAAGTATAGAAGTATAATCTACACCCACTGTGATAGAAGTATAGAAGTATAATCTACACCCACTGTGATAGAAGTATCATCTACACTCACTGTGATAGAAATATAATCTACACCCACTGTGATAGAAGTATCATCTACACTCACTGTGATAGAAGTATAGAAGTATAACCTACACCCACTGTGATAGAAGTATAGAAATATAATCTATACCCACAACATTTTGACATCTGCTTATTCATCATCAGTCTTACCAACCACACCCAGATGTTTTCTCTCAAGGGCCTTGGTTAGTTAATGATGTTCTTCTTCTCCAGACCTGTGAACCGGGCTTCCAGGCACAGTCCTCCCTATCTGTCTGGATAGCAGGCCTGGATATCCTAAAGTGGACTCTGAACTAAGGTACATCCTCTGACAGACTAAGTCACAGCTGCTGCAGCCCCACTCCTGCTCATCTGTCCGCAGTAGAGCATGGCTTTGAACAGCCTATTACCCCAACACAGCACCAGGGAAGGCTATCAGGACCAGAGGAACACTTCTCTCACACCAGATGGTGGGAAGAAATGAATCAAGCCATTACATTAGTGGTTGATAATTCCTCAGATGAAAATACTAAATATAAAATAAAAAAGGATGCTAGGCTAGCTAGAGCTAGACTACTCATCACCACCAATTATTGCTGTCTGGCCCTAAGTCACGACTCTCTGAGACGTTGTTACATTACTGACCCATTGACAACATCCTGGAAGTAAGAAAGAAAGAGAGAAAGATAGAAAGAAAGAGAGAATGAGGGAAAGAAAGAGAGAAAGATAGAAAGAAAGATAGAAAGAGGGAAAGAAAGAGAGAACGATAGAAAGAGAGAAAGAAAGGAGAAACACTGACTCCTCTTCCCTTTTAATACACTGGTGCTTGTATGCTCATGAATAAATGGTATAATTGTTTTATTGGGTTGTTCGTCAAATCCCTCCATCTGGTCCAGATCCTAGAGTCTCATGAGTTGGTACGGTCCGACAGGTGAAGTTCTTTGCCACATATCTCTACACTATAATTGCACCTGGTCCAGATCCTAGAGTCTCTTGCTTTGGTACGGTCCGACAGGTGAAGTTCTTTGCCACATGTCTCTACACTATAATTCCACCTGGTCCAGATCCTAGAGTCTCATGACTCATTTCAGTGAACACCTGTGATAAAATAATGAACTTGCAATCCTTCGTCCGAATGTTTGAAATCAATCTTCACGAGGACTTTAATCCCGTTGATTGTTCCATTTCTTTTACAAGTAGTTCTTTCTTTTATATCTGATGAGCGTCTGTCTACGGGTTCATCTTTCAGTTCAATAAGATCTATCACTGTACAATGTAGTAGAATAAACAAGCACATGTTACAAATACCCTCTGAATTTTCATCAATCTACAAATAGATGCAATTTTCTAATCAATCTACAAATAGATCAAGCATTCAAATAGATGCAACAGAAGGTCAAAATCTGGGGCTCTGGCTGTGAGCATCTTCAGTCCGAGGGGAAGGTATTATCATGTATTTTTAGCTCTATAATAGATATAAATGTGTAACTGTTTTCGTCCTCCTCTTCTGGGGAAGGATCGGACCAATACGCAGCCTGGTAAGTGTCCATGTTAAATTTATTCAATGACTGAACACTGAAACACAAAGTAAACAACCAAAACAGTTCTGTCTGGTGGCAGACACACAAAGCCAGAAAACAATCACCCACAACCAAAAATGGGGGAAAACAGGCTACCTAAGTATGATTCTCAATCAGAGACAACGATTGACAGCTGCCTCTGATTGAGAACCATACTAGGCCAAACACATAGAAATACAACACACAGAACAAAACAACATAGACTACCCACCCCTCTGATTGAGAACTATACCAGGCCAAACACATAGAAAAACAACATAGACTACCCACCCCAACTCACGCCCTGACCAAACTAACACACAGAGACATAATAAAGGAACTAAGGTCAGAACGTGACAATATGGTGATAAAGGATATCCTTGTTTTACATCTTTATGAAGATAACATTTGATGATGATAATATTGTCTGAAAATGACCATTATTTATATAACAATGAGAGTTTGATTACACGTGTTTAAGTTCATTTTTCAGTAAATTTATTCCAGATAAAATGATTTTTAATACTCCAGTCAAAGGGGATACAATAAATCAATGTTTTATGATATGCAAAGGTACACGTCATCCTACAAAAAGAACAGAGACATCTTTGTGAAAGCACATTTGTGTTACTTCTTCTTGCTTTGGTACGGTCCGACAGGTGAAGTTCTTTGCCACATATCTCTACACTATAATTCCACCTGGTCCAGATCCTAGAGTCTCATGCTTTGGTACGGTCCGACAGGTGAAGTTCTTTGCCACATATCTCTACACTATAATTCCACCTGGTCCAGATCCTAGAGTCTCATGCTTTGGTACGGTCCGACAGGTGAAGTTCTTTGCCACATATCTCTACACTATAATTCCACCTGGTCCAGATCCTAGAGTCTCTTGCTTTGGTACGGTCCGACAGGTGAAGTTCTTTGCCACATATCTCTACACTATAATTCCACCTGGTCCAGATCCTAGAGTCTCATGCTTTGGTACGGTCCGACAGGTGAAGTTCTTTGCCACATATCTCTACACTATAATTCCACCTGGTCCAGATCCTAGAGTCTCATGCTTTGGTACGGTCCGACAGGTGAAGTTCTTTGCCACATATCTCTACACTATAATTCCACCTGGTCCAGATCCTAGAGTCTCATGCTTTGGTACGGTCCGACAGGTGAAGTTCTTCGCCACATATCTCTACACTATAATTCCGACGATGGCACTTCATTTCAACTCATCACTGACTCAACCTTTCTTCAGGTACCTTGGCAGGGGAAAGGCGATACACATCTGGATGGTTTGACTGTAATCCCCATGGATAGAAATCTACATTGACAAAAGGACAACAGTAAATCATATTCACCCTAATCCCCCTTGACAGATTCAGGACATGCTTTTCATTAACGCAAAAGTGGATAACAGAGCAATAAGCACTGTTTCAGAGTTGACTTAAATCCTTTAAAGCTAACAGAAACATTCAACATTCCTCCTGTGTCGTTTGATAGCTGGCGTCTGCCCGAGCTTAAGACAATACAGATACTACGTTTACAAAGCTTCCCGTGACACAGTTTGCTGAGTTTTCATATGAATTAAACAACAGAAGGAGGAATGTAAATGTTTTACTCTACGAGCCATGTCAACTGTATTTTCCTTAAGATTGGCCCTGCTCAAGTTTGGAAGACATCAACACAAAGACCTCTGACGTCTATTTTCTGTTTCGATCTGGGGAAACTAAGTAATTCCAGTGAGCCATGTTGTTATAGCTGGAAATCATTTGCAATACCTTTCTGAAATTATGGCACATGTCAGTCACGGAGAGTGACCTGCAGTAATCAAAGGTTACATGGTAGACCACACACACACGCACGCACACACAGACACACACACACACGCACACACACCTTTGGATTGGTCGGCCAAAGGTAATGTTTAGAGCTCTGTTCTGAAAGCCTTCTCCACTCACTAGGACTCAAACGTCAGTAGCCTAGCGTACTTTCCAACGTAACAGAAACATGCAAAACAGGCAATTACGCTGTCCAGATCAGTTGGTGTCAGTCCAAGAGACATGCAGACACAGCAAGTTGGTTCCTGAGCAATGTTTCTGCAAGCAAATTGCACCGTTTACTAAAGATAGATAGATATATGAATTCAGACGATATCATAAAAAAAAGAACATTGCATTGACCATTGTGATGCTGTCCTTGAATTTGAGATGCATAAGTTGACCCTGAGGCCTTCAAATAGAAGTGAAACATATTAAATGGTTGATGGAAATATAATTTCCTATTCTAAGCATTGAGGTTAATGAAAAACTCCACCCCAAAACAAATATTTGTGTATTTGTTTCATTAGTTCGTTGTTGACATAGTCCTAAAATGTTTTGCTTGTCAGCAATCTCGTTTTCAAGATATGTAACTTTCAAAATACATAAATAATCCCTGTATGATGCATTTTGCATCATATGACGCTGCAATTTACATCAAATAAGTCAATTCCAAAATTCTGAATTTAGCCCAACCCTGGCAACCCTACCCAGAAACCCCAAAACTGTAAAATGAATGAACTTAGAATAGGAGGAGTGTGGTTTGCTATTGGTAACTTACATTTTGGGGTGTTCTCTGCTGTGGATAACACATTTAAGGGACATTTTCACAATATATAATGGAGCAAGGTGACCCAACCAATCACCTGTCTCATTTGGTGCTGGATTACCACTAGCGAAAACCGGGTTTACAAACATTCATAAATCTGAACGACTGAAGAAGTGAATAACACTGTCAGATCTATAGGTTACTGTGTGTTCAAAAATGTACTGGAAAAACATGTGTAGAATAGTGATCAAGCAACACCAGTAACTGAAACACCATATATACGGAGCACATTGATGCATTATAGCCAAGGAAAGGCCTCACAACGGTGGTGGATGAGGTGCATTATATATTCCAGTACAATATAAAGCATTTCTATATTAGATGAATATTTTTTTTTGTGTATTTTATCCTAGTTTCCAACATCTTGGGAAAATGGCATTAGAAAACAACACATATCGTTTTAGTGTTTCCTCTTCCACCTAGCTTCCAGTTGGACAGGTTGTTATAGTGTTTCCTCTGCCACCCAGCTTCCAGTTGGACAGGTTGTTTTAGTGTTTCCTCTGCCACCCAGCTTCCAGTTGGACAGGTTGTTTTAGTGTTTCCTCTGTCACCCAGCTTCCTGTCGGACAGGTTGTTTTAGTGTTTCCTCTGCCACCCAGCTTCCTGTTGGACAGGTTGTTTTAGTGTTTCCTCTGTCACCCAGCTTCCTGTTGGACAGGTTGTTATAGTGTTTCCTCTGCCACCCAGCTTCCAGTTGGACAGGTTGTTTTAGTGTTTCCTCTGCCACCCAGCTTCCAGTTGGACAGGTTGTTTTAGTGTTTCCTCTGTCACCCAGCTTCCTGTCGGACAGGTTGTTTTAGTGTTTCCTCTGCCACCCAGCTTCCTGTTGGACAGGTTGTTTTAGTGTTTCCTCTGCCACCCAGCTTCCTGTTGGACAGGTTGTTTTAGTGTTTCCTCTGCCATCCAGTTTCCAGTTGGACAGGTTGTTTTAGTGTTTCCTCTGCCACCCAGCTTCCAGTTGGACAGGTTGTTTTAGTGTTTCCTCTGTCACCCAGCTTCCAGTTGGACAGGTTGTTTTAGTGTTTCCTCTGCCACCCAGCTTCCAGTTGGACAGGTTGTTTTAGTGTTTCCTCTGCCACCCAGCTTCCTGTTGGACAGGTTGTTTTAGTGTTTCCTCTGCCACCCAGCTTCCAGTTGGACAGGTTGTTTTAGTGTTTCCTCTGCCACCCAGCTTCCAGTTGGACAGGTTGTTTTAGTGTTTCCTCTGCCACCCAGCTTCCAGTTGGACAGGTTGTTTTAGTGTTTCTCTCTGCCACCCAGCTTCCAGTTGGACAAGTTGTGTGACATTAATACTGTTCACTGGGTTTGTTCTCTCTCTTTTCCATCACTATTATTTATGTCTAATCTTTATACCTCCAATGTGCAGGGTGAGCCTCATTGTTGTGTAATATCAAACTAAAATCTTGCAAACTGGATCGAAATGTGTCTGGTTCCACTTACAAGAGTGACAATACAATATAACAATTGACCCTAAAATTACCTTGCTCTAAAATGTCACGTTAATGGTTACATCAATTGCAACAAAGCTGAAGTTGTTGGATTGCATGAGGAATATACCATCAATCCCCAAGTAATCCATAACACAGCCATGCACTTGTACCAGGCTGTAATTTCCATTTCAATATGTGATTACAGCAGGAGTCGTTGAGTGAATTCAAATACTGGTTTTCCTTCTCAGACGTGCTGTTATTTCTGCTCGCCAGTTGAATGCTTAAATTGTGTTTATTTACATTTCAGCTCCCAAGTTGTACAGTTGTGCTCTCGCGTTCTGTACATTGGAAACATTTTGTGGCGATCGATTTATTTCAATTTGTACTTATCCTAGTTTGATATCACACCATACCATACCAAACATACCATATCATATCATACCACACCATACCATACCAAACATACCATACCATACCACACCACACCACACCACACCATACCAAACATACCATATCATACCATACCATACCACACCATACCAAACATACCATACCATACCACACCACACCATACCATACCAAACATACCATACCATACCATACCACACCACACCACACCACACCATACCAAACATACCATATCATACCATACCATACCACACCATACCATACCAAACATACCATACCATACACACCACACCATACCACACCATACCATACCAAACATACCATATCATACCATACCATACCATACCACACCACACCACACCATACCAAACATACCATATCATACCACACCATACCATACCAAACATACCATACCATACCATACCATACCACACCACACCACACCACACCATACCAAACATACCATATCATACCATACCATACCACACCATACCAAACATACCATACCATACCACACCACACCATACCATACCAAACATACCATACCATACCATACCACACCACACCACACCACACCATACCAAACATACCATATCATACCATACCATACCACACCATACCATACCAAACATACCATACCATATCATACCACACCACACCACACCACAGTAGAGTAATGTAGATACAGTAGAATCATGTAGATACAGTAGAATCATGTAGATACAGTATAATCATGTAGATACAGTAGATACAGTAGAATCATGTAGATACAGTAGAATCATGTAGATACAGTAGATACAGTAGAATCATGTAGATACAGTAGAATCATGTAGATACAGTAGAATCATGTAGATACAGTAGATACAGTAGAATCATGTAGATACAGTAGAATCATGTAGATACAGTAGATACAGTAGAATCATGTAGATACAGTAGATACAGTAGAATCATGTAGATACAGTAGATACAGTAGAATCATGTAGATACAGTAGAATCACGTAGATACAGTAGAATCACATAAATACAGTAGAATCACGTAGATACAGTAGAATCATGTAGATACAGTAGAATCACGTAGATACAGTAGAATCATGTAGATACAGTAGATACAGTAGAATCATGTAGATACAGTAGAATCATGTAGATACAGTAGATACAGTAGAATCATGTAGATACAGTAGAATCATGTAGATACAGTAGATACAGTATAATCATGTAGATACAGTAGATACAGTAGAATCATGTAGATACAGTAGAATCACGTAGATACAGTAGAGTAATGTAGATACAGTAGAATCACGTAGATACAGTAGAATCACGTAGATACAGTAGATACAGTAGAATCACGTAGATACAGTAGATACAGTAGATACAGTAGAATCACGTAGATACAGTAGATACAGTAGATACAGTAGAATCACGTAGATACAGTAGAATCACGTAGATACAGTAGAATCACGTAGATACAGTAGATACAGTAGAATCACGTAGATACAGTAGATACAGTAGATACAGTAGAATCACGTAGATACAGTAGATACAGTAGATACAGTAGAATCACGTAGATACAGTAGATACAGTAGATACAGTAGAATCACGTAGATACAGTAGATACAGTAGAATCACGTAGATACAGTAGAATCATGTAGATACAGTAGATACAGTAGAATCATGTAGATACAGTAGAATCATGTAGATACAGTAGATACAGTAGAATCATGTAGATACAGTAGAATCATGTAGATACAGTAGAATCATGTAGATACAGTATAATCATGTAGATACAGTAGATACAGTATAATCATGTAGATACAGTAGATACAGTAGAATCATGTAGATACAGTAGAATCATGTAGATACAGTAGAATCATGTAGATACAGTAGAATCATGTAGATACAGTAGAATCATGTAGATACAGTAGATACAGTAGAATCATGTAGATACAGTAGATACAGTAGAATCATGTAGATACAGTAGATACAGTAAAATCATGTAGATACAGTAGATACAGTAGAATCACGTAGATACAGTAGAATCACGTAGATACAGTAGATACAGTAGAATCATGTAGATACAGTAGAATCAAGTAGATACAGTAGATACAGTAGAATCATGTAGATACAGTAGAATCACGTAGATACAGTAGATACAGTAGATACAGTAGAATCACGTAGATACAGTAGAATCACGTAGATACAGTAGAATCACGTAGATACAGTAGATACAGTAGAATCACGTAGATACAGTAGATACAGTAGATACAGTAGAATCACGTAGATACAGTAGATACAGTAGATACAGTAGAATCACGTAGATACAGTAATCAGTAGATACAGTAGAATCACAGATACAGTAATACAGTAGATACAGTAGATACAGTAGATACAGTAGAATCATGTAGATACAGTAGAATCATGTAGATACAGTAGATACAGTATAATCATGTAGATACAGTAGATACAGTATAATCATGTAGATACAGTAGATACAGTAGAATCATGTAGATACAGTAGATACAGTAGAATCATGTACATACAGTAGAATCACGTAGATTTTTGAAAACAATTGTTTTACCTTTATTTAACCAGGTAAAACCCATTGAGGTTAAAAACGTCTTTCGCAAAGGACGACCTGGCAAGAAGTCAAAACACGGAAATAGCAGCGTGTCCATAAAGTATTACCGAAATGTACAAAATACACACAAAAGACAAAGTGTCACAAGTTACCGATGCAATTTAAGATTAGAAACAACTGCAGTTATCACAGTGTTGTCGATCAGAGTCTTAAAAACAGACAAGGACATTAACTCCCCTAACTAGATACAGTCGAATCACATAGATACAGTATAATCAAATTGGACTGAAGTCTCAAATACTAACAGATGACTTACTCATGTATACAAATCTTTCAAACGTTACACTACATGCCGACAGCCATTGTCTCCCTTATAATGACAACCTTGATATGCAAATGTTTTACACGTCTCAAGTGTTTTTTTTCTGACAGACACAGACGGAGAAAGAGAACGAGTCTGATGTTTATGTAAATCTTATCCTGTTGTGGACAGGAACAGTTTCTTCAGATGTAGCGAAACAAAGAAGGAAAAAGCACAGATGAGATCAGCTCGTCTGTTTTGTAGACAGCTCTCCGTCCCAATTGGCACCCTATTAACTCTCTAGTGGACTACTTGTAGTGCACTTTGTAGGGAAAAGTACACCATTTTGGTATGCACTTGTGTCCTCTGCATCTGGTATCAATGCATGTATAGAATATCAAGATGAAAGGCTGTTTTTATTGATGGACGTTTACCACAGGGAATGTGGTTTCAAACAAAGCACAGGGTACTAATTATTCAAAGACATAATGTTAGATTCCATTGTGTCCTCTCTAAGCTTCAACTTTGAGAACATTCAATTGCCATGGGAGAACATGTTGGCTTAGTAGGGTTGTGTTGGTCTGCCTTAGAGCACGAGGTGAAAACACAGTCAATTGGGGATTGTTAGCAGTGAGAGACCAGTCAATTGGGGATTGTTAGCAGTGAGAGACCAGTCAATTGGGGATTGTTAGCAGTGAGAGACCAGTCAATTGGGGATTGTTAGCAGTGAGAGACCAGTCAATTGGGGATTGTTAGCAGTGAGAGACCAGTCAATTGGGGATTGTTAGCAGTGAGAGACCAGTCAATTGGGGATTGTTAGCAGTGAGAGACCAGTCAATTGGGGATTGTTAGCAGTGAGAGACCAGTCAATTGGGGATTGTTAGCAGTGAGAGACCAGTCAATTGGGGATTGTTAGCAGTGAGAGACCAGTCAATCGTAACATTCCATCTCATATTGTACATTCTTAGAACCAAACATTTTCAGAAATGATCGATTCCACTCCATTCCAATAAAGCAGAAGACTAGTTTCTGCTGAACATCTGTGTACAATAAAGTCTTCTTCTTCTTCTTTGTCTTCTTCTTCTCGATCTTCTTCTTCTTTGTCTTCTTCGTCTTTGTCTTCTTCTTTGTCTTCTTCTTCTCTGTCTTCTTCTTCTTATTTGTCTTCTTCTTCTTCTTTGTCTTCTTCTTCTCTGTCTTCTTCTTCTTCTTTGTCTTCTTCTTCTTCTTTGTCTTCTTCTTTGTCTTCTTCTTCTCTGTCTTCTTCTTCTTCTTTGTCTTCTTCTTCTCGGTCTTCTTCTCTATCTTCTTCTTCTTTGTCTTTGTCTTCTTCTTCTTCTTTGTCTTCTCCTTTGTCTTCTTCTTCTTTGTCTTCTTCTTCTCTGTCTTCTTCTTCTTTGTCTTCTTCTTTTCTGTCTTCTTCTTCTTTGTCTTCTTCTTCTCTGTCTTCTTCTTCTTCTTTGTCTTCTTCTTCTTTGTCTTCTTCTTCTTTGTCTTCTTCGTCTTTGTCTTCTTCTTCTCTGTCTTCTTCTTCTTTGTCTTCTTCTTCTTTGTCTTCTTCGTCTTTGTCTTCTTCTTCTCTGTCTTCTTCTTCTTCTCTGTCTTCTTCTTCTTCTTCTTCTTTGTCTTCTTCTCTGTCTTCTTTGTCTTTGTCTTCTTCTTCTCTGTCTTCTTCTTCTCGGTCTTCTTCTCTATCTTCTTCTTCTTCTTCTTTGTCTTCTTCTTCTCGGTCTTCTTCTTTGTCTTCTTCTTCTTCTATGTCTTCTTTGTCTTCTGAGTATGTTTACTACAGTACATTTTGCACAGCAGAAACTTCTTTAATGTGAAAGACTACGCCACTTGGTAATTTAAAAACAAAATGTCAGCAACTTGGTTTGAAAGAGATAATCTGAATAAAACATTGCCAGTAAATTCAAGACTTTAAATTCTAATCAATGATGGGGAACTAAAGACTGTGTGAATGAACCGCACTCCAACCTATGCATCCCAAATGACACCCTTTCCCCTATATAGTGCACTACTTTTGACCAGGGTTAATCAGCAGTAGTGCACTATAAAGGGAATAGGGTGCCATTTGGGACACATTCCAAAAAGCTGAGCTGACTTGTTAGTGGGAGAGCAACAGCAGAGCAAGAGCCTGGTGGTGACAAAACCATGGAATCGGCTGTTCTGTCCTCTGTCGCCTCTCCTCGTTTTCCGATCCACTTCCTCCACGTCGTTAAGAGATGTGAGTTTTGTTCTGGTTTGATACACCATCTAATGAGAGCCACTAAGATCCCTGTTGAAATTGTGTTCTAATAACGCACTCCAAAGCCTTAGAATGATGACTATTTCCACTAACTCCCATTCCGTGGTTCCTTTCCTTCATTCACCTCTTGTCTATTCTCTCCTTTTTCTACTTTAATTATTGCCGAGTTCAGCTGTCTTGGGGAAGATATTTGGACAATCTGGATAGACTGACTTGGTCTTTGAATTTGAGGAGCTGCATTAGGTAACAGTGCTATTGTAGTCACTGTACCCTGACATGGTCAATGTCACCTTTGAAAGGAGAACAAGATAGAGATGAACCCTGGCTGCTGGACATCATTTTTGGATCACTTTGGGGCAACACATCTTATGTAGCTCAAAACATGTGTTTGAGACATGAACCTGCTGTACAGTTTGTGAGGAGAATTTTAAATTTGAATTCTATCTAAAAAAAAAAAAGGTCTGTTTTATGATTTGACCTTGGTTTGATTGAGTAGCACCTTGGTATACTGAAAACGACACACAGAAACATTGTCTAATGTGCTAGTCTGTATAGGTTCTGTTATATTAGAATGCATGTTGACATTCTAGTCTGTATAGGTTCTGTTATATTAGAATGCATGTTGACATTCTAGCCTGTATAGGTTCTGTTATATTAGAATGCATGTTGACATTCTAGTCTGTATAGGTTCTGTTATATTAGAATGCATGTTGACATTCTAGTCTGTATAGGTTCTGTTATATTAGAATGCATGTTGACATTCTAGTCTGTATAGGTTCTGTTATATTAGAATGCATGTTGACATTCTAGCCTGTATAGGTTCTGTTATATTAGAATGCATGTTGACATTCTAGCCTGTATAGGTTCTGTTATATTAGAATGCATGTTGACATTCTAGTCTGTCTCCATAGAGGTTCTGTTATATTAGGATGCATGTTGACATTCTAGTCTGTCTCCATAGAGGTTCTGTTATATTAGGATGCATGTTGACATTCTAGTCTGTCTCCATAGAGGTTCTGTTATATTAGGATGCATGTTGACATTCTAGTCTGTCTCCATAGAGGTTCTGTTATATTAGGATGCATGTTGACATTCTAGTCTGTCTCCATAGAGGTTCTGTTATATTAGGATGCATGTTGACATTCTAGTCTGTCTCCATAGAGGTTCTGTTATATTAGGATGCATGTTGACATTCTAGTCTGTCTCCATAGAGGTTCTGTTATATTAGGATGCATGTTAAGATGCTAGCCTGTATTCATATACGTAGATTATGTTATAAACTAGACAGCTGGCACACAGTAGAGTATTGTGTCGGGACAGAATCAGGATGTGTTCCCTGACCTGAGTCACAATACGGTAGCTGTTTAAAACTTCTCCGTGGGCTTTAATGTTATCTGTTACGAAGATGAAGCATGACGCTCCCCTCCCTCCCTCCCTCCCTCCCTCCCTCCCTATCCTGCCCCTCCCTCCCTCTCTATCCTGCTGCCCCTCCCTCCCTCCCTCCTAGGGCTCTGGGCTTTATGTATTAGCTATAGAGAGAACTGGTTGGTATTCCGCTTTGAAGTCCGGAATTGTGTCTGCTCCTTGATGTTTGATTGTATCTCTGCAAATACATGTATATGCAAATTCACAGATATCAGTCTTTGCTCCAGGCAAAATAAGACAACAGTGGTTTGCATTCTGAAAAGGTAGGCTCTGTGGGCTCTCCTCCCCCCTCTAAGATAATACAATTTGGTGATCTATAAATTCTCACTAAATCTATTCTCCTGTTCAACGACTCTGACATTTCTAAATGTGCATTGTGCATTTTCCTTCGGGTCAAATCTATAATCTGCTGCAATTGTATCACACAAAGTATTCCCAAGAGGTCATAATCAAAGTGAACATGCCATGAATTCAGTACGTGGCTCATGTGAGGTAAAATGTTTGTTTTTTCTCTCACTCTTGTTATTCATTCCAGGCCTAAGGGCCCTAGTCAACCAACGGCAGTATAACTCTAGCTATTCATTGCATAGCAATGCATTGACAATCCAAAGCATACTATACATATTTTCATTTTTTTGTCTCACTTGACTCAGGTGGTTTTCCTGGAAAAAAACAGAGGTAAAATATCTGTTGAAATAACAGAATCCATTTGTGCAGGTTGTGTTGGTTGCTATTGTGAACCAAGATGTTAGACTCCCATGCTAGCAGCTTTGCAATTCGTCTAGTGGGATTGACTCTCTCTCTCCTCCTCCTCCTTATATCTCCTCCGTCTCCGTGCCCTCTCTGAGATCACCTCTTCCAGAGGGAAGGTATGCTACAATAGTGTCCTCCACTTGCTGTACATTGAATTGATTGAGTATCGGATAAGAGTCCCATTTATGAATCACAGCAATTGCCTGAAACTCTTCAATGTGCCCAGGTGGTTTTACATCAGAATTCCTATTCACAGAATGATATAAGTAGGCAGGTACATTCTGCATCTGCTATGATCTATCTATTTTCAGATATGATGGATCTATTTTGGCACCTTATTCTCTATATAGTGCACTACGTTTGTATGGGTCTTGGTCAAACGTAGTGCACTACACATGGAATAGGCTACCATTTAGGACTTAGCCTGCTGGTTACACATGGTGCATCTTCATGACATTTAAAAAAAAAAACGCTTGTCCTTTCATTGTGGCTGACTGTATGCATTTGAACAGCGGTGGCGATAGGTTACTCTTTCTAATCTTAGCTATTAATCTACCTTGACATGATCATTTACCGTCCACTCTATTTCAGACATCTGGGTTGAACCTCGTCTCAGCAGGGGTAGGTAGCTGGCTCCGTGGAGTGTGACAAAACCCCCAGCGAAACAAAAGGCACCTGCTTTCTATGAAATGTCTGTCAAGACGATAAGGTCGTTAACAGAACATGACTAGGGCCCTCTCTCTCTCTCGCATTGTGTCACGGTATTACATTTGACAAGTGGAGGGGAATTTTTTTATTTTTTGTTGTTGATGGATGAACAAAGTAATTTCCCTCTTGTAATTAATACTAAAGAATGTGTAGACAGTCTTTTTCAGAGGAGACAGATGTATTCATGGTTTCCGTGCGTGGCAATGAAAGGGGTCCCTGGCTGTCATATGGAGGTTGTATCAATGTTTAATCCTGATTAAAGAAGTGATCCTCCTGGGCAGGGTTCCATTCTCCCATTAAATACTACTGTGGTTTTAAACCTTAAGAGAATGTCAAAAAACAAAAACAAACAACAAAAAAATGGCACCCTATTCTATTTATTCTCTTTATGTTGATAAAGATATGTTGATTTAGCAACCTGGTGACAGCTATTCATATGACTTATTCAACATAGTTCATTTCCGGATGAGACCCTTGATTAAACTTGCATTTTCTGTCTGAAATGGACAACGTAGGCCACCACAAGTCTGAGCTGACACAGACAAGTTCAAGTACCGGCTGTGTCTTGGTATTGGTATTTTGATACATTCCAGACACAACATATCGCAATTCAGAGGTATTGGGGGTAAGATTTAGCAAACATTTTCATATGGAAACCAATACCACCAAATAATGTTCTACTCTGTATGCTTTCCAGGTAGTAAAGTACTGAAGGTACTTAAATGTACAAGGTACTTAAATGTGCTTGGGGTGGCAGGGTAGCCTAGTGGTTAGGGTGGTGGACTTGCAACCGGAAGGTTGCAAGTTCAAATCCCCAAGCTGATAAGGTACAAATCTGTCGTTCTGCCCCTGAACAGGCAGTTAACCCACTGTTCCTAGGCCGTCATTGAAAATAAGAATTTGTTCTTGGCTAGTCAAAGTACTACTTAAAATCTTATTTTGGGTATCTTTACTTTACTATTTATATTTTTGACAACTTTTACTTTTACTTCACTACATCCCTAAAGAAAATTATGTACTTTTTACTCCATACGTTTTAGCTGACACCCAACAGTACTCATTACATTTTGAATGCTTAGCAGGACAGCAAAATGATCCAATTCACACACATCAAGATAACATCCCTGGTCATCTCTACTGCCTCTGATCTGGTGGACTCACTAAACAGGGAACATCCCTGGTCATCTCTACTGTCTCTGATCTGGTGGACTCACTAAACAGAGATCATCCCTGGTCATCTCTACTGTCTCTGATCTGGTGGACTCACTAAACAGAGAACATCCCTGGTCATCTCCACTGTCTCCGATCTGGTGGACTCACTAAACAGAGATCATCCCTGGTCATCTCTACTGTCTCTGATCTGGTGGACTCACTAAACAGAGAACATCCCTGGTCATCTCCACTGTCTCCGATCTGGTGGACTCACTAAACAGAGATCATCCCTGGTCATCTCTACTGTCTCTGATCTGGTGGACTCACTAAACAGAGATCTTCCCTGGTCATCTCTACTGTCTCTGATCTGGTGGACTCACTGAACAGAGAACATCCCTGGTCATCTCTACTGTCTCTGATCTGGTGGACTCACTAAACAGGGAACATCCCTGGTCATCTCTACTGTCTCTGATCTGGTGGACACACTAAACAGAGATCATCCCTGGTCATCTCTACTGTCTCTGATCTGGTGGACTCACTAAACAGAGATCATCCCTGGTCATCTCTACTGTCTCTGATCTGGTGGACTCACTAAACAGGGAACATCCCTGGTCATCTCTACTGTCTCTGATCTGGTGGACACACTAAACAGAGATCATCCCTGGCCATCTCTACTGTCTCTGATCTGGTGGACTCACTAAACAGGGAACATCCCTGGTCATCTCTACTGTCTCTGATCTGGTGGACACACTAAACAGAGATCATCCCTGGTCATCTCTACTGTCTCTGATCTGGTGGACTCACTAAACAGAGAACATCCCTGGTCATCTCTACTGTCTCTGATCTGGTGGACTCACTAAACAGAGAACATCCCTGGTCATCTCTACTGTCTCTGATCTGGTGGACTCACTAAACAGAGAACATCCCTGGTCATCTCTACTGTCTCTGATCTGGTGGACTCACTAAACAGAGAACATCCCTGGTCATCTCTACTGTCTCTGATCTGGTGGACACACTAAACAGAGAACATCTCTAGTCTTCCCTGCATTTGAAGCACACATGCTTTGTTTGTAAATTATGTGTGAGTGTTGGAGTGTACCCCTGGCTCTCTGTAAATGATGTCTGAGTGTTGGAGTGTACCCCTGGCTGTCTGTAAATGATGTCTGAGTGTTGGAGTGTACCCCTGGCTCTCTGTAAATGATGTCTGAGTGTTGGAGTGTACCCCTGGCTATCTGTAAATGATGTCTGAGTGTTGGAGTGTACCCCTGGCTATCTGTAAATGATGTCTGAGTGTTGGAGTGTACCCCTGGCTATCTGTAAATGATGTCTGAGTGTTGGAGTGTACCCCTGGCTATCTGTAAATTATGTCTGAGTGTTGGAGTGTACCCCTGGCTATCTGTAAATTATGTCTGAGTGTTGGAGTGTTCCCCTGGCTATCTGTAAATTATGTCTGAGTGTTGGAGTGTACCCCTGGCTATCTGTAAATTATGTCTGAGTGTTGGAGTGTACCCCTGGCTATCTGTAAATTATGTCTGAGTGTTGGAGTGTACCCCTGGCTATCTGTAAATGATGTCTGAGTGTTGGAGTGTGCCCCTGGCTATCTGTAAATTATGTCTGAGTGTTGGAGTGTACCCCTGGCTATCTGTAAATGATGTCTGAGTGTTGGAGTGTTCCCCTGGCTATCTGTAATAATGTCTGAGTGTTGGAGTGTACCCCTGGCTATCTGTAAATTATGTCTGAGTGTTGGAGTGTACCCCTGGCTATCTGTAAATTATGTCTGAGTGTTGGAGTGTTCCCTGGCTATCTGTAAATTATGTCTGAGTGTTGGAGTGTACCCTGGCTATCTGTAAATTATGTCTGAGTGTTGGAGTGTACCCTGGCTATCTGTAAATATGTCTGAGTGTTGGAGTGTACCCCTGGCTATCTGTAAATGATGTCTGAGTGTTGGAGTGTGCCCTGGCTATCTGTAAATTATGTCTGAGTGTTGGAGTGTACCCCTGGCTATCTGTAAATGATGTCTGAGTGTTGGAGTGTTCCCCTGGCTATCTGTAATAATGTCTGAGTGTTGGAGTGTACCCCTGGCTATCTGTAATGATGTCTGAGTGTTGGAGTGTTCCCCTGGCTATCTGTAAATGATGTCTGAGTGTTGGAGTGTTCCTCTGGCTATCTGTAAATGATGTCTGAGTGTTGGAGTGTTCCACTGGCTGTCTGTAATGATGTCTGGGTGTTGGAGTGTTCCCCTGGCTATCTGTAAATGATGTCTGAGTGTTGGAGTGTTCCCCTGGCTATCTGTAAATTATGTCTGAGTGTTGGAGTGTTCCCCTGGCTATCTGTAATGATGTCTGAGTGTTGGAGTGTTCCCCTGGCTATCTGTAAATGATGTCTGAGTGTTGGAGTGTACCCCTGGCTGTCTGTAATGATGTCTGGGTGTTGGAGTGTTCCCCTGGCTATCTGTAAATGATGTCTGAGTGTTGGAGTGTACCCCTGGCTGTCTGTAATGATGTCTGGGTGTTGGAGTGTGCCCCTGGTTATCCGCAAATACAAATAAATAAAATAAATTGTGCCGTCTGGATTGCTTAATTTAATGAAAGTGAAATTATTTATACTTTTTTACTTTTGACACTTAAGCAGATTTCAAACCAAATACTTTTAGACTTTTACTCAAGTAGTATTTTACTGGAGTCATTTTCTATTTAGGATATCTTTACTTTTACTCAAGTAGTATTTTACTGGAGTCATTTTCTAGTTAGGATATCTTTGCTTTTACTGAAGTAGTATTTTACTGGAGTCATTTTCTAGTTAGGATATCTTTGCTTTTACTGAAGTAGTATTTTACTGGAGTCATTTTCTATTAAGGTATCTTTAGTTTTACTGAAGTAGTATTTTACTGGAGTCATTTTCTATTAAGGTATCTTTAGTTTTACTGAAGTAGTATTTTACTGGAGTCATTTTCTATTAAGGTATCTTTAGTTTTACTGAAGTAGTATTTTACTGGAGTCATTTTCTAGTTAGGATATCTTTGCTTTTACTGAAGTAGTATTTTACTGGAGTCATTTTCTAGTTAGGATATCTTTAGTTTTACTGAAGTAGTATTTTACTGGAGTCATTTTCTAGTTAGGATATCTTTAGTTTTACTGAAGTAGTATTTTACTGGAGTCATTTTCTAGTTAGGATATCTTTAGTTTTACTGAAGTAGTATTTTACTGGAGTCATTTTCTAGTTAGGATATCTTTAGTTTTACTGAAGTAGTATTTTACTGGAGTCATTTTCTAGTTAGGATATCTTTAGTTTTACTGAAGTAGTATTTTACTGGAGTCATTTTCTAGTTAGGATATCTTTAGTTTTACTGAAGTAGTATTTTACTGGAGTCATTTTCTAGTTAGGATATCTTTGCTTTTACTGAAGTAGTATTTTACTGGAGTCATTTTCTAGTTAGGATATCTTTAGTTTTACCGAAGTAGTATTTTACTGGAGTCATTTTCTAGTTAGGATATCTTTAGTTTTACTGAAGTAGTATTTTACTGGAGTCATTTTCTAGTTAGGATATCTTTAGTTTTACTGAAGTAGTATTTTACTGGAGTCATTTTCTAGTTAGGATATCTTTAGTTTTACTGAAGTAGTATTTTACTGGAGTCATTTTCTAGTTAGGATATCTTTAGTTTTACTGAAGTAGTATTTTACTGGAGTCATTTTCTAGTTAGGATATCTTTGTTTTACTGAAGTAGTATTTTACTGGAGTCATTTTCTAGTTAGGATATCTTTAGTTTTACTGAAGTAGTATTTTACTGGAGTCATTTTCTAGTTAGGATATCTTTAGTTTTACTGAAGTAGTATTTTACTGGAGTCATTTTCTAGTTAGGATATCTTTAGTTTTACTGAAGTAGTATTTTACTGGAGTCATTTTCTAGTTAGGATATCTTTAGTTTTACTGAAGTAGTATTTTACTGGAGTCATTTTCTAGTTAGGATATCTTTAGTTTTACTGAAGTAGTATTTTACTGGAGTCATTTTCTAGTTAGGATATCTTTAGTTTTACTGAAGTAGTATTTTACTGGAGTCATTTTCTAGTTAGGATATCTTTGTTTTACTGAAGTAGTATTTTACTGGAGTCATTTTCTAGTTAGGATATCTTTAGTTTTACTGAAGTAGTATTTTACTGGAGTCATTTTCTAGTTAGGATATCTTTAGTTTTACTGAAGTAGTATTTTACTGGAGTCATTTTCTAGTTAGGATATCTTTAGTTTTACTGAAGTAGTATTTTACTGGAGTCATTTTCTAGTTAGGATATCTTTAGTTTTACTGAAGTAGTATTTTACTGGAGTCATTTTCTAGTTAGGATATCTTTAGTTTTACTGAAGTATGACAATTGGGTACTTTTTCCACCACTGCATCCAGGATAAGCTGTTCTATCAACACCACATGTCTTTCCCACAAAGGGCTGCTCTTTTCATTTTAAAACTCTGTCAGCCATGTAGATATTGGGTTACTTCTATCTATCTCTACTGTATAATTTGATGGTTTGTGCAACCCCAACCCTCAGCCCCCAGCCCCAACCTCAACCCCAGCCCCAGGCTGCATGTGACTGTAACATACCTCTGTGAGACATTGATTATACATCAGCTTAGTATGCCACACTGCAGACTGGAAAGGCAACCTGAAGCCCCCAATCAATAAGAGCTGGACCTGGGAAGCAGCATTCTGTCAAGTCCGCCGGAAAGAGGGGAGTACTGCCTATTCTACTCCTTAATGCCCAGGGCCTAACCTGTCAGGCAAAGTACTGCCTATTCTACTCCTTAAGGCCCAGGGCCTAACCTTTTCAAAAGCCAGGTGATGAGGAAGCTCATCGTTTCTAATAAGAAATTAGTGATCTAACGGTCAGCTGACGGTCAGCTGGACTGAGCTGTGTTGTGTTGAGAAGGGAAAGAGGAGACTGGAGGAGTGAAAAGTGCCACATAGTATCTGTTAGAGTCTAGGAAGATACATGTTTTATAAGTGTCTGTTAGAGTCTAGGATGATACATGTTTTATAAGTGTCTGTTAGAGTCTAGGAAGATACATGTTTTATAAGTGTCTGTTAGAGTCTAGGATGATACATGTTTTATAAGTATCTGTTAGATGCTGGGAAGAAACATGGTTTATAAGAATCTGTTAGATGCTGGGAAGAAACATGGTTTATAAGAATCTGTTAGATGCTGGGAAGAAACATGTTTTATAAGAATCTGTTAGATGCTGGGAAGAAACATGTTTTATAAGAATCTGTTAGATGCTGGGATGAAACATGGTTTATAAGAATCTGTTAGATGCTGGGAAGAAACATGGTTTATAAGAATCTGTTAGATGCTGGGATGAAACATGGTTTATAAGAATCTGTTAGATGCTGGGAAGAAACATGGTTTATAAGAATCTGTTAGATGCTGGGAAGAAACATGTTTGGATGTAAATGGTGGATGTAAATGCTTTGCAAAGTTATGCAATGAAGAGTGTGCTGATCGACAAGAGTGAAAAGTGCCAATTAGTGTCTCTACCCAAGAGACTACAGGTAGAGATACATGTTTATGTATTCTAAGTCGTGTTGCCAAAGATGCACAAAGAGATGTTCAAATATGTGCATTTGTATTTGTATGTACTATCGATCCCCCCCCCAGCTACTCTTTCTAAGGGTTACTATGGCTCCCCATTTGTTGCTGACAAGGCAGGAGCTACTCTTCCTGGTGTCCAAACACATTAAAGCACTTACATCACACATACAACAAAAGATAAAACAGTAGATCATATAACATTATTACACCACTATATATCTACAATATAGAATGTATGTTACCACCATACAATGTTATTTTCAATATATAGTACCAGTCAAAAGTTTGGATACATCTACTCATCCAACGGTTTTTCTTCATATTTACTATTTTCTACATTGTAAAATAATAGTGAAGACATCAACACTATGAAATAACACATATGGAATCATGTAGTAACTAAAAAAGTGCTAAACAAATCAAAACATATTTTATATTTGAGATTCTTCAAAGTAGCCACCCTTTTGCCTTGATGACAGCTTTGCACAATCTTGGCATTCTCTCAACCAGTTTCACCTGGAATGCTTTTCCAACAGACTTGAAGGAGTTCCCACATATGCTGAGCACTTGTTGGCTGCTTTTCCTTCACTCTGCGGTCCAACTCCTCCCAAACCATCTCAATGGGGTTGAGGTTGGGTGAATGTGGAGGCCAGGTCATCTCATGCAGCACTCCATCCCTTCTCCCCATCTTAGCTACTGTTGTATCAACATGTTTTGACCATGACCATTTACAATCCAGGGTTACTTCATTAAAGAACACCCTCTGTGTTCTGTTAGACAGGTAACTCTTTATCCACAATATAGCAGGGGGTGTAAAGCCATAACACACCTGTTTTTCCAGCAGCATACTCTGATCGATAATGTCAAAAGCAGCACTGAAAGTCTAACAAAACAGCCCCTACTATCTTTTTATTATCAATTTCTCTCAGCCAATCATCAGTCATTTGCGTAAGTGCTGTGCTTGTTGAACTTCCTTCCCTCTAAGCATGCTTAACATTTGTTGTTCTTTTTTGTTTACTGTAAAATAGCATTGTATCTGGTCAAACACAATTATTTTCCAAAAGTTTACTAAGGGTTGGTAGCAGGCTGATTGGTTGGCTATTTGAGCCAGTAAAGGGGGCTTTACTATCGGAATGACCTTTGCTCTCCTCCAGGCCTGAGGACACACACTTTATTTTATGCCTGTATTAAAGAGATGGCAAATAGGAGTGGCAATACAGTCCACTCACGTTACGGTATTCAAAACTACAACGCTTGTCTTTCATAATTTGTTCAGATATACATAGCTGTGTAGTGTCAGAGTTTGTTGCTGGCATGTCATGCCTAAGTTTGCTAAATCTTGTCAATAAAAAAAAATCATTAAAGTAGTTGGTAACATCTGTGGATTTTGTAATGAATGAGCCATCTGATTCAATAAATGATGGAGCTGATATGGAGCTGAGTTTGCCTTTTTGCCCAAATTTTCATTTAAGGTATGTTGGTCTGCAAGAGTGAAAAGTGCCAAGTAGTATCGAGTAGAGATTACATCTGTATTCTAAGTGGTGGATGGATGATGCACTAAATGATGTGTTTCCGAAGATGAAATATATCTCATATCAGTCAGTTTCACAGTTTGAATTGTGAGAAATTGGATATTAGGTTTTAAATAATAAAATTGTCCTCACTCCTCTTCTTAGCAACCTGTGAGGAGAGGATGTAGCAACTAACACACACAAAGAGGTATTGCTGATATTTAAGATAAAAAGGGATATTTTAACAAAGAGACTGAACTTGAGGAAGAAAATATACCTGTTATATAATTTGAAAGAATCCATTCTGTCTTCAATGAAAGTATATGTTTCATGTGAGAATGATGAATCTCTGCAATTGACAGAAACAGATTCATATTTAATTATCATTGTAATTACATGCACTTTAGTCATTTAGAAGAAGACGGATGGGAAATCATTAGCAGCCCTTTGAAATCCAGATGTTTGTTAAATTATGTCTCTACGAACAACATTGTTCAATAGATTGCCAGAATATGTGCTTACTGTGAAACTCTGTAATTGATCCTCTAACTGATCTAAACTGGTAAAAAATAGCCCGTTCCTGCTGTGAAATGAAAAGATTTTACTGTTTTCTCTTCTTCTGTGGTTTATACCCCCCTGTCAAATCCAGATGAAGAATATTCAGCAAAAAGTTATACATCATCTCACAGAAAATGTATGACATGTCAAAAGGTTTAATAATTATCAAATTATACAATTATAGCAATACTCTAACAAAGCATGTAAGGGTAATGTCCTGTGATTTCCTTTGGTACAGTAGGTAATCAAAGGTACTGATAAAAGAAAGGATTCCTTTCTTTCTGCTTGTCCTCAGACACAAATCTCTCTTGAGGCTGATAACAATTCTGGGGGATGGTTTCCTTGCTCCAATTAGTACCTATTGTACAGTTCATTGGTTAGATCTAACAGTCCCACATCCCTATTTAGCATAGAAAGAGTATTACTTGCTGTACGACTGTGTGACCAAAAGTAGAACCATAACAGAGCTGTGTTGGAATATAGTTCTGAGAATCCTCAGAACTTTATTTTCTGACTGGTTAAACCAGAGCAGATCACATTGCCTTACAGTCATTTCTCTTGCTATTGTTTCCAAATACAACAGAAAGCTCAACAGGAAAAAAAAATTGATCACTGGTTAATTCAAAGTAAAGGCATTCACTTTTTAAAAACTTTGAAACCAGGAATGATTCCCAACAGCTTACTCTGGTTCCATAGATTTTTATTGAATCGTTTGCATGCCAGATGCATTTATTCTCTCCTTCTCTGGTAGTGGACTACAGTACATCCCACAGTTAGAACGCCCTAGACACCACCCAGATGTACAGTACCAGTCAAAGTTTGGACACACTTACTCATTCAAGGGTTTTTCATTACTTTTACTATTTTCTACATTGTAGAATAATAGTGAATACATCAACACTATAAAATAACACATATGGAATCATGTAGTAACCAAAAAAGTGTTAAACAATCAAAACATATTTTATATTTGAGATTCTTCAAAGTAGCCACATTGTACCTTGACAGCTTTGCACACTCTTGGCATTCTCTCAACCAGCTTCACCTGGAATGCTTTTCCAACCGTCTTGAAGGAGTTCACACATATGCTGAGCACTTGGTGGCTGCTTTTCCTTCACTCTGCGGTCCAACTCATCCCAAACCATCTAAATTGTGTTGAGGTTGAGTGATTGTGTAGGTCAGGTCATCTGATGCAGCACTCCATCACTCTCCTTCTTGGTCAAATATCCCTTACAAAACCTGGAGGTGTATTGGATCATTTTCCTATTAAAAAACAAATGGTAGTCCCACTTGGCACAAACCAGATGGGCTGGCGTATCGCTAAAGAATGCTGTGGTGGCCAAGCTGGTTAGGTGTGCCTTGAATTCTAAATAAATCACAGACAGTGTCACCAGTAAAGCACTCCCACACCATCACACCTCCACCTCCATGCTTCACGGTTGGAAACACACATGTGGAGGTCATCCGTTCACCTTCTCTGCGTCTCACAAAGACACTGCGGTTGGAACAAAAAATCTCAAATTTGGACCAAAGGACATATTACCACTGGTCTATTGTCCATTGCTCATGTTTCTTGGCCCAAGCAAGTCTCTTCTTCTTATTGGAGTCCTTTAGTAGTGGTTTCTTTGCAGCAATTCGATCATGAAGACCTGATTCACGCAGTCTCTTCTGAACAGTTGATGTTGAGATGTGTCTGTTACTTGAACACACCGAAGCATTTATTTGGGCTGTAATTACTGAGACTGGTAACTCTATTGAACTTATCCTCTGCAGCAGAGGTAACTCTGGGTGTTCTTTTCCTGTGGGGGTCCTCATGAGAGACAGTTTCATCATAGGGCTTAATGGTTTTTGCGAATGCACTTGAAGAAACTTTCAAAGTTCTCATTAAGAAAGGAGGACCAAGGCACTCCTTATATAACAAATTAAAATGCCTTTATTTGTATGGCATGTTCAATAGAAACAAAGTTGTAAAAATCTGACGAGTTTCGGCTGCATGGCCTTCATCAGGGAGTACAAAGAAAAAATACAATGTCCTCTTTTGAACAGCTTTTCCAATTAGCCCTAATTGGAAGAGGGAGTGGTCACAAAATTGATTGGACACTACCTAGTAAGCAATACTATACACATTAAAAAGTGAAATACTGTAGCTATGCTATCAAAAAAGTTCTTCAAACTTTCCGTATTGACTGACCTTCATGTCTAAAGTAATGATGGACTGTCATTTCTCTTTGCTTATTCGAGCTGTTCTTGCCATATTATGGACTTGGTCTTTTACCAAACAGGGCTATTTTCTGTATACCACCCCTACCTTGTCACAACACAACTGATTGCCTTAAACGCATTAAGAAAAAAATACATTTAAAAAATTTAATTTTTAACGAGGCACACCTGTTATTTGAAATGCATTCCAGTTGACTACCTCATTAAGCTGGTTGAGAGAATGCCAAGAGTGTGCAATGCTGTCATCAAGGCAAACGGTGGCTACTTTGAAGAATCTCAAATATAAAATACAATTTGATGTGTTTAAAACATTTTTGCTTAGTACATATTTCCATATGTGCTTTTTCATAGTTTGATGTCTTCACTATTATTCTACAATGTAGAATAGGGTTGTCCTCCAATGGAAGCTAAGCTCTACAGGGTTGTCCTCCAAAGGAAAATAACCTCTACAGGGTTCTCCTCCAATGGAAGCTAAGCTCTACAGGGTTGTCCTCCAATGGAAGCTACCCTCTACAGGGTTGTCCTCCAAAGGAAAATAACCTCTACAGGGTTCTCCTCCAATGGAAGCTACCCTCTACAGGGTTGTCCTCCAAAGGAAAATAACCTCTACAGGGTTCTCCTCCAATGGAAGCTAAGCTCTACAGGGTTGTCCTCCAATGGAAGCTAAGCTCTACAGGGTTGTCCTCCAAAGGAAAATAACCTCTACAGGGTTCTCCTCCAATGGAAGCTAAGCTCTACAGGGTTGTCCTCCAATGGAAGCTAAGCTCTACAGGTTTCTCCTCTAATGGAAGCTAAGCTCTACAGGGCTATCCTCCAATGGAAGCTAAGCTCTACAGGGCTATCCTCCAATGGAAGCTAAGCTCTACAGGGTTGTCCTCCAAAGGAAAATAACCTCTACAGGGTTCTCCTCCAATGGAAGCTAAGCTCTACAGGGTTCTCCTCCAATGGAAGCTACCCTCTACAGGGTTCTCCTCCAAAAAGCTACCCTCTACAGGGTTCTCCTCCAATGGAAGCTGCCCTCTACAGGGTTCTCCTCCAATGGAAGCTAACCTCTACAGGGTTCTCCTCCAAAAAGCTAACCTCGACAGGGTTCTCTTCCAATGGAAGCTAACGTCGACAGGGTTCTCCTCCAACAGAAGCAATAATTTCCCTCTACTTGCAGTAAGAGCGGGAGGATGCACTTTAAGCCACTGTAAACAGCATGTGGCTGTATGTGGTGCAATTGAATCGTTACAGTCTTACGGAGGATGACTGTGACCATTATGTCTAATGTGAATGCAGTGTTTCTAAATGTGTCCCAGCATGCAGTGCACCACAAACCACCCATAGAGAAGTTGGTCACGTCTTTGACAAAACAACTCTGCTTATATAAAAAGGAAATATTGAACTTTTTTCAGTCTAATTTTAAAAAGATATAACTGCCCTCTCCCACACAAAAAAATATTGAGTAGTTGATTTTGATCAGACAGTCTAAAAAGCACAACTCTATAAAAACGGTAGCCAATAGTTTCCAAATCCTTCTCATGCCAATGAACACATTTCATTGATCATGTCTTGATTCATTCACTATCAACAAATTCGCATAATGCCTCAGAACCATATCCACAACAGTACTGTACTCTCCGACCTAATCTCTCCTCCAAGAGTCAAGAGAGCACATTTGATGCAACGTCACTAGGTGGCAATATGGTAACACAAACCATGCCTGCTGTGATAAATCCCCAGGCCACACTGTGAATATAAATTGATAATGCGTATTAACAGTATAAAGGTATAGGGTATTTTACATTAGGTACAAAAATACAGGATGTGGTACTTGATAAACCATAAATTAAATTAAATAGCAAGTGTTATCAGTAATGTGTGTGCCTTTTTATTTTACACTCATGTCTGATTCTCTCAATGCATTAATCTACTTTGATTTTATGACAGAGGAGAAATTGTGGACATGCACCTAACCGATCAATAATATCCTTATTTAGATAATCAAATGAATGTAAAAACTATTTCACAATGTAATCCATATCTTTACTCTAAAAGTAGAGGGTATTTGAGTGAGAAATAGTAGCCTATCAGTATGATCATGTTTGGCGTTGAGATGTGGTCTGGCTGGTGTAACATTTGGCTTTGCAAGGGTCCGCTGAGAGCTTTCTTTTCCCTCTCCTGAGCCAGGGAAAGTGAGGGATCTGAACCAGGGAAAGTGACAGATCTGAACCAGGGAAAGTGAGGGATCTGAACCAGGGAAAGTGACAGATCTGAACCAGGGAAAGTGTCAGATCTGAGCCAGGGAATGTGACAGATCTGAACCAGGGAAAGTGAGGGATCTGAACCAGGGAAAGTGTCAGATCTGAACCAGGGAAAGTGAGGGATCTGAACCAGGGAAAGTGTCCGATCTGAACCAGGGAAAGTGTCTGAACCAGGGAAAGTGACAGATCTGAACCAGGGAAAATCTGAACCAGGGAAAGTGACAGATCTGAACCAGGGAAAGTGTCCGATCTGAACCAGGGAAAGTGACAGATCTGAACCAGGGAAAGTGACAGATCTGAACCAGGGAAAGTGTCAGATCTGAACCAGGGAAAGTGACAGATCTGAACCAGGGAAAGTGTCAGATCTGAACCAGGGAAAGTGACAGATCTGAACCAGGGAAGGTGACAGATCTGAACCAGGGAAAGTGAGGGATCTGAACCAGGGAAAGTGAGGGATCTGAACCAGGGAAAGTGAGGGATCTGAACCAGGGAAAGTGACAGATCTGAACCAGGGAAAGTGACAGATCTGAACCAGGGAAAGTGACAGATCCTAGAATGGGAGAGGAGCTGGCCATGCACGTCAAAGCTCTCAGTGATTTCCAAAGAGCAATTGAAAGTTGGCATTAAATAATCGCTACACACACACAAAAATAAAAACAGACAGCAGTAGTATTCACAAAAAATATCTTATTGAATAAATAGGGGGGGATCCTTTTGAAAGGCTGTGTGTGAATTTATTTGACCAATTCCTCAAGCTAGTTTTCAATTTTTTGTGTGTGTTTTATGTTTTGGCATTAGTTTTGTGTTTCAGTTAATAATTTCCCACTATTTAATAACCAGTGAAATACAGTGAATGTATAAACCTTACATCTATTCTTCTGTCTCTTTTGTATGAACTAATTATCTTTCTATTCTTGAAGAATCACCGTTGTGAGTGACCAGGCGTGATTTATCCAGTGACTACTGCTGTATGATTTGGGTGATTTATCCAGTGACTACTGCTGTATGATTTGGGTGATTTATCCAGTGACTACTGCTGTATGATTTGGGTGATTTATCCAGTGACTACTGCTGTATGATTTGAACAGTACTGCTGTGTCCAGATAAAACATTTTTTTAAAACACTTCTTAATTAAGAAGACATTTCTTCTTAAATTGCCATTTTTTTCCTTAACTATAGACTTATGAAAAAAAAAAATTTGCTATTCCTCAATAAAGTTATTGGAAATGTTCGTACGTTATTTCCTATGTTTCTCCGTAAGAAAAAAAAGAAAAGAAATGGGATTCTGGGATTCTTGAAAACAATGTTTTGGATTTCTTCTTGGTTTTGCACTTAACATTAGGACGGCTAAACCCTAGTTTCGTGACAAATTCAAATTCATACTTTTGTAACCATTAACTTATTCTTGGGCAACTTCGAGACATAAAGCAGATAAATAAAATGTAATAAAATGGAAATATCAACACTATTACAGTGGACCAAATCCTATCATCCCTGTCACATAGGCTTATTTATTGGTTTCAAGCACATCACTAATGCCAATGCCACATAAGATATTCACGAAGTTCCCAAGAAAAACTATGAATTCCTAAGAGCATTTTGAAGAATTGCACTTACAAAACAATCTTATGAACTTTTTTTTTTTTTTTTTCCTTTTCACGTAGATTTTTCTGAATCCGGCCCATTGTGTCAAAATTTTGACGCAAGCCATGACTATTTATGTATTTCTGTATGGTTTGAAGAACATGTCGTCGTCCCCCCGATGGAGTTATAAGGCTGAATGGCATAACACAATTCATGACATGTACTCTATAAGAGCCATACAGCTTTACAACATTACTAAAGTACATTGAGTGCATAGTTTAAGGTTTACAGAAAAAAATCTTGAATTACTTTAGCTTGTTCAGTCACATCAGCATTGTCTCCTCTCTTCACACCGACCTTCCTCTATTGTCTATGGGGGCTCCTGAGTGGCGCAGCCATCTAAGGCACTGCATCTCAGTGCAAGAGATGTCACTACAGACCCTGGTTCAATTCCAGGCTGTATCACAACTCGCCGTGATTGGGAGTCCCATAGGGCGGTGCACAATTGGCCCAGCATCATCTGGGTTTGGCCGGGGTAGGTCGAAAATGTTGTTAATTGAGGATCACACTGTTTTTTCCCCCCCAATTTCGCCTAAAATGACATACCCAAATCTAACTGTCTGAAGCAAGGATATATATATTATTGATACCATTTGAAAGGAAACACTTTGAAGTTTGTGGAAATGTGAAATTAATGTAGGAGAACATAACACATTAGATCTAGTAAAATATAATACAGTGAAATGCAAAACAAAGGCCACAATGTATTATTCCAGTTTAGATTTTGGCCACCAGATGGGAGCAGTGTATGCGCAAAGTTTTAGACTGATCTAATGAACCATTACATTTATGTTGAAAATATTGTGTCAAGTCTGCCCAAATGTGCCTAATTGTTTTATTGATATATTTTCAAGTTCATAACTGTGCACTCACCTCAAACAATAGCATGGTATTCACTATAATAGCTACTGTAAATTGGATGGTGCAGTTAGATTAATAAGAATTTAAGCTTTCTGCCCATATCAGATATGTCTATGTCCTGGGAAATGTTCTCATGCTAATCACATTAGCGCATGTTAGCTCAACTGTCCCATGGGGGGGAGGTCACAGATCCCGCAGAGGATTTATTAACAAAGCAAGTCAGTTAAGTAAAGGTTAAATAAAGGAATTACTGATGGTATCTTTGTGATGGTGTGAGAGTCAAGCAGCGTGCTCACGCTGTGTCGTGCTTCCTTCAGAGCAGGAAGTGTCTTTTAACTAGTCTTAGCACGGTTCTACCTCTTCCTCATGCTGAATGATCATATATTTCATCATCTGAAAAACAAGCAAAACACATCTAAGGCCTTTAATAATGTAAGTCCCCAGAGTCACTTTGTCTCACCCCCATACAACGCAGTTAAAAAAGAACCACTATCAGCAGTACACACATCTTTTCCAAATGACTCACAGAGTGAAGCCACTGTGTTAGCCTAGCCTACTGCAAATAAATATGACAACTCTATTGATATACTTTGTGAATAATCAATGTTTAAAAAAAAATACCTTGTCGTATTGTTATCGTATTGTAAAAGCAGGGGGAATAAACGTAATCATTTAATTAGACACTGCAGTACTCAGACATGGAGCAGCCGACTGTGATCAATACATAATAAGATCCGATATCAATTAGGTACCTCTTCAACCGGGCCAGCAGTATGGACACAGTGTGACTAACACTAAGTTAGTCCCGGAGGGAGCCATTGTAGCTCCAACTAACGACTAAGCTGAACTCTGGATGAATTACCCTTTCTGGGTTGTTTCGTTGTAGCAAACTAGAGCTGTATATGTGGTTTCTCCTCTGAGGTATAGGTGGAACTTCAGTCTACTACAATCATCCAATTAAGCCATGTTGGCAGAGCTTCTGAAACTGCCCTTGGATTTGAGATAACATTGTTGTCTGCTGCCAAAGACAACTAGAAAGATGTGCAGTCAAAATCAACGAATTACATGTATTTATAAAGCCCTTTGTTTTACATTAGCAGATGTCACAAAGTGCTACAGTGATACAGAAACCCAGGTTCAACCCCCCTAAACCAACAGGCAATACAGATGTGGAAGCACGGTCACATTGTCCAGGATTCATCTACGTGTTCTAATACATGGACAAATGGCAACACGTATGTAATACAGCTCTACCATTTACTCAATTTATACATTTATACTTGTCTTCATCAGGCAATCAGTAGATGATTACATTCAAACCCTGAAAAAAAAATGTATTATAAAAAAAAGGAGGAGGAGGAATAGAAGTTGAAATGTTTCAACCAAAAGAACATCAACCGCCAGCGTTTTTCTGCAACACCCCAACCATGTAGGACTGAGGCAGGGAGGTAGGGATGGTAGGGGGAGTCACTGAAGCAAAGACAGAGCGTGAACTAGAATGATTGAGGTTACATAGGTGACCTCATAAACTAAAATCCATGGCAGATTCCCAAGGTGGAACGTTGAATTATGCTGTCATTAAAAAGGACAGTTGCCAAGGTTAGTATGTAAAGTATAATCACCTGCCTGTTCCTCATCCAGTCTCTCATTAGTCCTTTTCATGGGCCAACTGAGATTATACCTTGAACTTCCTTTTTCCTCATCCAGTCTCTCATTAGTCCTTTTCATGGGCCAACTGAGATTATACCTTGAACTTCCTTTGCTATCACTAAGTCCCCACTGGGGATGGCTGTGAATGGCTCCACTAGGGCCGTTTATATCCAGATATCTCAGGTCTGGTAGGCAGGTCTACCGCTGCCTGGTGATGATGTGTATGTGTCCCAAATGGCACACTATTCCCTACATTATAGTGCACTACTTTTGACCAGGTTCCATAGGGCTCCCATATAATTCTGGTCAAAAGTAGTGCACTATAATATAGGGAATTAGGCTGCCATTTGGGGTGAGAGCTGTGTGAGTTCTGCCAACCCCACAGAACATGGAGCTAGCCCCGTAAACAACGAGCTATGACTTATGGCCATGTTACGTCCTCGTTTACACAAAGGACCTCTGGAGATGGCCCTCTAGCGTGTATCAATGTGTTAGAATAGTGATAGCGTAGCGGTAAGTGCTACAACATATATAATAGAATAGTGTATATAATATATATCATGTAAAACAGAATAACTCTAGGTACAATAACAGTATAATACCATGTATAAAAACAGTACATAAACAGTATAATAACATGTACAATAACATGTATACCAGTATATAAACAGTATAATAACAATAGTATATCATGTACAATAACAGTATAGTAACAGTAGTGCTTCTACACCTGCATTGTTTGCTGTTTGGGGTTTTAGACTGGGTTTCTGTACAGCACTTTGAGATATCAGCTGATGTACGAAGGGCTATATAAATACATTTTATTTTGGGTATATCATGTACAATAACATGTATAATTACAGTATAATAACAGTGTATGTATATTAACAGCATATAAACAGTATAATAACAGTGTATGTATATTAACAGCATATAAACAGTATAATAACAGTGTATGTATATTAACAGCATATAAACAGTATAATAACAGTGTATGTATAATAACAGTACATAAACAGTATAATAACAGTGTATGTATATTAACAGTACATAAACAGTATAATAACAGTGTAATAAAATATTATCTGATGTATAATAACAAGTATAATAACAATACCTAAATAGTATAATAATAATAATAATAATAATACATAAATAGTGTAATAACAGTGTAATACCAATAGTATATCATGTACAATAACATGAATAATAACAGTATAATAACATGTAAAATAACAGTGTAATAACAGTGTAATACCAATAGTATATAATGTATAATAACATGTATAATAACAGTATAATAACAGTGTAATAACAGTGTAATACCAATAGTATATCATGTATAATAACATGAATAATAACATGCATAATAAGAGTACATACAGTATAATAACAATAGCATATCATGTACAATAACATGTATAATATAAGTACATAAACAGTATAATACCATGTATATTAACAGTATATAAACAGTATAATAACATGCAAAATACCATGTAAAATAACAGTACATAAACAGTATAATAACAGCGTAATAACAATATTATAGCATGTACAAAAACAATACCTAAATAGTGTAATTACAGTGTAATACCAGTGTAATAACAGTGTAATAACATGTATAATAACAGTATAATAACATGTATAATAACAGTGTAATAACAGTGTAATAACAGTGTAATACCAATAGTATATAATGTGTAATAACAGTGTAATAACAGTATAATAACAGTGTAATAACAGTATAATAACAGTGTAATAACAATAGTATATAACAGTATAATAACAGTATAATAACAGTGTAATAACAGTATAATAACAGTGTAATAACAGTATAATAACAGTGTAATAACAGTGTAATACCAATAGTATATCATGTATAATAACAGTGTAATAACAGTGTAATACCAGTGTAATAACAGTGTAATACCAATAGTATATCATGTATAATAACAGTGTAATAACAGTGTAATACCAGTGTAATAACAGTGTAATACCAATAGTATATCATGTATAATAACAGTGTAATAACAATAGTATATCATGTATAATAACAGTATAATAACAGTATAATAACAGTGTAATAACAGTGTAATAACAGTGTAATAACAGTGTAATACCAATAGTATATCATGTATAATAACAGTGTAATAACAGTGTAATACCAGTGTAATAACAGTGTAATACCAATAGTATATCATGTATAATAACAGTGTAATAACAGTGTAATACCAATAGTATATCATGTATAATAACAGTATAATAACAGTGTAATAACAGTGTAATACCAATAGTATATCATGTATAATAACAGTGTAATAACAGTGTAATAACATGTATAATAACAGTGTAATAACAGTGTAATAAAAGTATACAGTATAATAACAGTGTAATAACAGTATAATAACAGTGTAATACCAATAGTATATCATGTATAATAACAGTGTAATAACAGTGTAATAACAATATAATAACATGTATAATAACAGTGTAATAACAGTGTAATACCAGTGTAATAACAATAGTAATATCATGTATATAACAGTATAATAACAGTATAATAACAGTATAATAACAGTGTAATAACAGTGTAATACCAATAGTATATCATGTATAATAACAGTGTAATAACATGTATAATAACATGTATAATAACAGTATAATAACAGTATAATAACAATAGTATATCATGTATAATAACAGTGTAATAACAGTGTAATACCAATAGTATATCATGTATAATAACAGTGTAATAACAGTGTAATACCAATAGTATATCATGTATAATAACAGTGTAATAACAGTGTAATAACAGTATAATAACAACAGTATAATAACATGTATAATAACAGTGTAATAACATGGATCTAAGTGCAATAAAAGTGTGCAATAACACACCAGCATGTTTGTCATGGAAGTGTCAAGGAAATACACTGTCATTACAATACATATTTCAACCATGTCTGGACATTAATCTCAATCAATATGCACACGTGAAATGGTCCTATTCAATCAACGGGAATGCTCCGTTTTTGAATGGTTTAAACTTTACCATTCTGGCATGGGGTACTGATCAGGCTGGACAGACACACACGGTTGTTCATTTGGCAGCCTGGAGAGATAACACCTAATATCATTGTTCACACATGTAATATAGCATATTAGGGTATAATTTTATAACACCAAATATGCATCTGAACAGACATGTTTATCTTTGCACCTAGTAATGATATATTTAGCCACTACTCACACAACTACTATGTCTGCAGTGTTATCCACTGCAAAGAGTGGAATTACATTTCAAGACGGGCAGCAAAATGACAAACACTTGAAACCGTGAGTGTTACTGGTGGCGAATGGTTCACAGGGTTGGTGATGTTTCTTCTATAGGAAGAATTGTATATTCCTACTGGGAAATGTCTCGCACAACAGCACATGTCATATAAGAACAATACAGCGTTTTGATGACAAAGAGGATATGACATCACTAGTTCCTCTAAAGACAAGAGAAGATACTTGTGTAGCTCCTTGAGGCTGCATTCAAAATAAGGCCTTTGAACAATTAATGTAAGCTTGTGAGAGTACAAAGGGGAAGATAATGGCTAATTGAGAGGTGCTCCGCTATACATTACCATGGATGTGTTGTCTAGAGGTGCTCTGCTATACATTACCATGGTCAGGTTGTCTAGAGGTGCTCCGCTATACATTACCATGGTCAGGTTGTCTAGAGGTGCTCCGCTATACATTACCATGGTCAGGTTGTCTAGAGATGCTCTGCTATACATGACCATGGTCGGGTTGTCTAGAGATGCTCCGCTATACATTACCATGGTCGGGTTGTCTAGAGATGCTACTCTATACATTACCATGGTCGGGTTGTCTAGAGATGCTACTCTATACATTACCATGGTCGGGTTGTCTAGAGGTGCTACTCTATACATTACCATGGTCAGGTTGTCTAGAGATGCTACTCTATACATTACCATGGTCAGGTTGTCTAGAGGTGCTCCGCTATACATTACCATGGTCAGGTTGTCTAGAGATGCTACTCTATACATTACCATGGTCGGGTTGTCAATTGAAGGTTTTCTTTCTTTTTGAACTTGACTTTCTCTCTGAAGACATATCTTTCACTGTAGCGAGAGACTTGTCAACCAAAGCCATTTCGTCATTAACTACAAAAGTCTCAGCAAGTTGTGACATTAGACCTACAGTACCTACTTTCTGAATGTGTGATTCATAATCAAACACATTGAAGATGTTTTGATTTACAGCTGTTTTATTTTGCTATCAAGAGAAAGCTCACCAGGATTATAGTCCAACATATCGTATTCTCTTTCAACTTTTAGCATTTGCATGAAGCGGCCGTTGGCACGAAGTACGTATGTCTCTGAGCATGTAATATTAATCGATCATGGCAGCAGGACAGGCTTTATTTTGAGTCCCAAATGGCACCCTATTACCTATATAGTGCACTGCTTTTGAGCAGGGTTCATAGGTCTCTGGTCAACAGTAGTGCACTAGAATGAAGGGAATAGGGTTCCATATACTTTGGCTTCTCTGTGATTCCTTACAAATCCTTAATACGCAAATGTCATCATGTTTAAAGGCTTACCTAACAGGTGCTTTTGTTGGGCGAGTTTTGTTAAACTGTGGCATAATTCATTATGTGGCAACCTAACCTGGCATTAAGGTTGATATGCTAGAAATCATGCTAAGTATAATACAATGCTGTGTGTTAAATGACACATGTAGTTTCCTGATTTGACTCAAGCTTCCAAATACAGCCATAGCGTAGCTAAATTAGCTAGTTAGTATAGTATAGGCCTTTGTGGTATATAAGATAGATACACCTACTGTAACTACATTAGCTGCTTAGTACCTTTTTAGCTAGCTAGATCAACAAATCACACTAATGTCCACTAGCCAGCCAACTAGCTAGTTAGTATAGGCCTTTGTAGTATATAAGATAGATATGCCTAGCTATGCTAACGGCTTGGCACCTTTTTAGCTATCTATATCAACTAATCACACTACTATCCGCTAGCCAGCCAACTTGTTTGTTAAATTAACAAAAACGTAGAAAAGTGTACATTTAAACGTAGCCATACTGCCATGTCGTTGTTTTGAAGGTATTCTGGATACCTGGTCAAGATAGATTAACCAATATTAGATGATATCGATTTATTTTATATGTCATAAACTCAAAACACATACTCTCTTTCAAAACAAGAACCACACATGAATTAGTTTCACTAACGTACATTTAAATGAAAGTTTAGGTAGGAAGGCCTATTCTTTTGAAACAAAAATTGGAATTCACGTGTTCTCCTAAGACTACGTTGTCTGACTGATGCCGTTACTTTATTAATGATTCAGAGCTGAACTTTACATTGTGCTGACACCAGAGATGGGATGGCTAAACTGTGAATTAAGCCTTAAAATCCCTTCGATTCCTCCTGGCAGAAGACTTGCCCCATCACTGATTCTGCCACTCCTCCTCCCCAAAAAAGGAGACCTACTTTATACACATCCAATTTTTTTATCTTTATTTAACTAGGCAAGTCAGTTAAGAACAAATTCTTATTTTTGATGATGGCCTAGGAACAGTGGGTTAACTGCCAGTTCAGGGGCAGAATGACAGATTTGTACCTCGTCAGCTCAGTGATTTGAACTTGCAACCTTTTGGTTACTAGTCCAACACTCTAACCACTAGGCTACCCTGCCACCCCAAAAAGGCTCTGGTCAAAAGTAGTGCACTACATATGGAATAGGGTGCCATTTGGGACTCAATTCCCTATGTAGCCTGCATGCGCTCCCCGTCCATCCAGCTACCTGTTAAAAATCGTGCGTAATGAAAAAGCAGAATGTCACCGTGTCTCTCTGCGAGACAACTGATATATTTTCCTTCTGTAAAAGGAGAGGGGAAAAAAAAGTCACTTAAGCACAAGTGCAGATCAAATTTAATTAGAAAGAGGGGGATTTAAATTGCCATGCATCAAACACTGTGGTGATGACCAAATGGAAGGAACTTGGGGCCATGGGCCAATGTTTCCATGAGCTGCCTCACAACCATCGAAATCCTTTGAGCTATGGGGGTCAATAAGGTCACAGCACAGCCACCTTCATTAATTATGACCCAGGGTTCAACAAACCATCAGAATCTCAATGAACAACAGGGGCTGTGGCCCAAATGGCACCCTATTCCCTATGGGGCTCCAGTCAAATGAAGGGCACTATATAGGGAATAGTGTGCCATTTAGGATTCAGATATTATCTATTCTATTCTGAGAAAGATACATTTATAGTGCTATTTTATTGTAACACTAAAACAAATTTCCAGTTTTAAATCCATCTTGTCAAAGAGGTTTTTGAATCTATTAAAAACATTTATTTTATTTTTATGTATCTCCTTTTAATTAATTTTACAGTATTGTCTATTTCGTATACTTGGTAGGATTGTCATGTGGTGGTCAGATAATTCATCTTATTTTGGGAATGAGGACGGAGTGAGATGTTCGCCGACCGGGTCTGTCGCTAACGAATCCATTTTCAACGTTTCTGTGGAGAAGCGGCAGCAGGTAATTTGTTCATGACTGTTAACCTGTCAAAGTGGGTGCATATTTTTACCACTTAGCTGACACCTTTTGTTGGTGGAGTGATTTTACTCTCATTATGTCTCACCGACCCATCAATAATAACCCCACAGCTGTCAAAGTCCATTAATGTACATCTACACGAGAAAGAGTTCAAATATTCATATTCATATTCAGGCATATCAATTTTCATAGTGCTGCTCTGTGAGATGGATTGGACAGATGTTTAAAATGAACCATTTATTTTGAATCAATTGTGAGACAGGAACACACAACCATAGCTATTGGATCAAGGTCAAATATTATCCATACTTCTCTTATCTCTAGCGTTAGACAGCTTACTTCTGTTTTTGAAAAACAAATAATTGTATATACGTTCTCGAGTCTCGAAATACATTGGGAGAAAATGGTATTCTCCCAATATTGACGTAATACTTTTTTGTGCAAGATGGGGTTCTTCTTTTAAATCAATACTGATATTAGAGTATATTGAAGACTGTAATACTTGTCTTGTATTTTCTACATCTGAGAAGAAATTGCGATTTACTTCCCACTCGTCACAATCCAATATACTGTGAGAATACATTGGGAAATTCCTCCATTCCATGACAATCTTATACAGCTCTAAAGTAAAGCTCTCTTTAGTCACATCCAATGTATAAAAGAGTCTCCGTGTATTTAACATTTCTCCAGAATATCTGCAAGGAAGCACTACCAGTACAGCACATTCAGCGTTTTCAAGACTATAATGCTTCGCAAGACTAAGTACTTATTGCAACACTGCACCAGGTATAAACATGCAACGTACGAGATTCACAGGTCCCACATTGACATTTAATTAATATTCAGCGGTCATATTGTCTATACTTATGAACTCAGCAGAGAAAAAGTTAAATTAATTCACCAGCTACGACCATGTTTCATAATCCTCCAGGTAGTTCCAGGATGTAGTGACTAGGAATCCTGTATATCCAGGATGTAGTGACTAGGAATCCTGTATATCCAGGATGTAGTGACTAGGAATCCTGTATATCCAGGATGTAGTGACTAGGAATCCTGTATATCCAGGATGTAGTGACTAGGTATCCTGGATATCCAGGATGTAGTGACTAGGATGTAGTGACTAGGAATCCTGTATATCCAGGATGTAGTGACTAGGTATCCTGGATATCCAGGATGGGGTGACTAGGTATCCTGGATATCCAGGATGTAGTGACTAGGTATCCTGGATATCCAGGATGTAGTGACTAGGATGTAGTGACTAGGTATCCTGGATATCCAGGATGTAGTGACTAGGATGTAGTGACTAGGTATCCTGGATATCCAGGATGTAGTGACTAGGATGTAGTGACTAGGTATCCTGGATATCCAGGATGTAGTGACTAGGCATCCAGGATGTAGTGACTAGGATGTAGTGACTAGGTATCATAGATATCCAGGATGTAGTGACTAGGATGTAGTGACTAGGTATCCTGGATATCCAGGATGTAGTGACTAGGTATCCAGGATGTAGTGACTAGGATGTAGTGACTATGTATTCTGGATATCCAGGATGTAGTGACTATGTATCCAGGATGTAGTGACTATGTATCCAGGATGTAGTGACTATGTATCCTGGATATCCAGGATGTAGTGACTAGGTATCCTGGATATCCAGGATGTAGTGACTAGGTATCCAGGATGTAGTGGCTAGGATGTAGTGACTATGTATTCTGGATATCCAGGATGTAGTGACTATGTATCCAGGATGTAGTGACTATGTATCCAGGATGTAGTGACTATGTATCCTGGATATCCAGGATGTAGTGACTATGTATCCAGGATGTAGTGACTATGTATCCTGGATATCCAGGATGTAGTGACTAGGTATCCTGGATATCCAGGATGTAGTGACTAGGTATCCAGGATATAGTGACTAGGATGTAGTGACTAGGTATGTAGGATGTAGTGACTAGGATGTAGTGACTAGGTATGTAGGATGTAGTGACTAGGATGTAGTGACTATGTATCCTGGATATCCAGGATGTAGTGACTATGTATCCTGGATATCCAGGATGTAGTGACTAGGATGTAGTGACTAGGTATCCTGGATATCCAGGATGTAGTGACTAGGTATCCTGGATATCCAGGATGTAGTGACTAGGTATCCTGGATATCCAGGATGTAGTGACTAGGTATCCTGGATATCCAGGATGTGGTGACTAGGTATCCTGGATATCCAGGAGGTAGTGACTAGGATGTAGTGACTAGGTATCCTGGATATCCAGGATGTAGTGACTAGGTATCCTGGATATCCAGGATGTGGTGACTAGGTATCCTGGATATCCAGGAGGTAGTGACTAGGATGTAGTGACTAGGTATCCTAGATATCCCGGATGTAGTGACTAGGATGTAGTGACTAGATATCCTGGATATCCAGGATGTAGTGACTAGGATGTAGTGACTAGGTATCCTGGATATCCAGGATGTAGTGACTAGGTATCCTGGATATCCAGGATGTAGTGACTAGGATGTAGTGACTAGGTATCCTGGATATCCAGGATGTAGTGACTAGGTATCCTGGATATCCTGGTGTTCTAGGACTGCGTCCCAAAAGGCTCCTTATTCCCTACACAGTGCACTACTTTTGACCAGATTCCTGATGAAAAGTAGTGTATGTATGGAATAGTGTGTCATTTGGTATGCAGCCTGGGTATCTCCTAGTATGTACAGTATCTTAACAACAACACCATCTTATCCCTGAGGTCTTCATGTGATTTAAGGCGTCCACATGCTTCCAAGCCGTAATAGTTTCCAAGAGTTTGTTCATACATAGTGATGTTTTAGGTTAGTTTTGGACTTCGGTTAAGGGTTTTTCCGGGTGTTTGGGTAGACCATTTTTTTTTCTTCCTAGAGGCAAGACGAAGTCTACACCCCTTCGTCAGTGATTGGTCAACAGAAGGGATTTTTATTTGTTGTTATCCAATAAGAAATACTGCACCAAACATCTTAGTTAGGACACCAAACCTCTTAATTAAGAACAGATTTCTTGAGTTATCTTAGATTAATTATGACTATATTGAGGAAGTGTATACTGGCTACGGCAACTTAAAATGGCCAAACAGTACTATTGACACTTTTTTCTTGTTTACCAAACAAATGTATTTTAAGGGAGAAAGTAAGCACTTTGGATAGGCGCCAGACAAACTGAAGCCGTTAGGGTCCTGTCTAGCTAGGCTCTCCCATGGGTTAATGGACCCATCCCTAAGTCCCATGCCACCTACCGAGCTCTGCACTTCCTCCAGCCTAAGCCCATATTCCTCATTATCACTGTGTTCCATGAGAGAAGATTGATAGATACACAGAGCTATCACACAAAGGAGATACATTGAGCTATCACACAGAGGAGATACACGGAGCTATCACACAGAGGAGATACACGGAGCTATCACACAGAGGAGATACACGGAGGTATCACACAGAGGAGATACACGGAGCTATCACACAGAGGAGATACACGGAGCTATCACACAGAGGAGATACACGGAGCTATCACACAGAGGAGATACACGGAGCTATCACACAGAGGAGATACACGGAGGTATCACACAGAGGAGATACACGGAGCTATCACACAGAGGAGATACACGGAGCTATCACACAGAGGAGATACACGGAGGTATTACACAGAAGAGATACATGGAGGTATTACACAGAAGAGATACATGGAGGTATTACAGGCATAGGGGAGATTAGTCCAAAATATCTTGTGAACAGAACACTCTCTCACCAGGAACCAGGTGATATGATGCACTACTGTAGAACTCCTTAATAAAGGCACAATCAGCTATTTGTTTAACCCCAGTGCATTTTGTTTTGTTTTATCAATGTTTACTATTGATTGCAGAGTTCTACTGACGTTACAAATACCTGATTGCAGCCGTTTACTGAGGCGATTAAGTCCTTTTAAGGATTGGTTTGGCAACAAAGGGACAACAGTCTTAGACGACAGGGACCTTAAAGCCTTTCCTGGAGCCAATGAACCAGAGGACTAAGAACAGACTCAATCCTCCTACTTCAACAATTGATACAACCAGGATCAATGGACAGCACAAACAACAATCCATGTCCACACAGGCATGCTCACATGGGCAAACTTGCACAGGCACGTTCGCACATATCCTGTCCACAATTGTCCCCAAGATAATAGATACAACAACAGCTTACCATTTGTTGGTCCACTTGAGGCCGTTGGTGCATAGCAAAAACAAAGGCCAAAGGTTTTCTTAGTAAGATTTGTAGATGGCTAGTGCAATAGTCAATAAATATTTGTTCAGAATATTATTAAATACATCTGCAAGGTAATGGCTGACTTTATTATAGGCCAACATATTCCTCTCTACATTTTCAGAGGGAGAATATGATTTTAACTTCATACGACTTTGACAAATAAGACGTTTTTTTAACAATGACTTTTGTTTACCTAAGTAGCGTGTCAATTAAAATTGCTCTCCTCATTTTTATCATGCCATCTTGTCAGTTTAACCCTATTGATTTGATATTGATATTTCTAATGTACAGGACCTGCTGTTCTTTTGTTGTCACGACTCCCACCGAAGGTGGCTCCTCTTCCTGTTTGGGCGGCACTCGGTCTACTAGCTGCCACCAATCCCTTTTCTGTTGGTTTTGTCTTATTACATTGGTTTCTTGTTTAGGTTTTTAGTTGGGCTATTTAAGCCGGTAAGGCCCGCCTGCTCTTTGTGCGGGCTTATTTTTCCTCTGTGTATGTTTGTGGTAGTGCGTTTCCCTTTGTTTTTCTTCCGGACTGGTTGGGTCCTGGTTTTGGGCCGGTCTTGTATGTGCGCACGGTATTGGCATGACCATTATTCTCTGTGCCGGAATAAAACATTGTTCTGTACCTTCTGCTTCCTGCGCCTGACTCCGCACCCACTACGCCTAAAGTGCGTTACATTTGTATTGATATACCCTAGTCTGCCTGGTCTGACACAGCTTTAGACTGCTACAGTATATTTGACCCATCTCCAGTTTAGATGCTTTACAAAATCCTTTATAAGCAAATTCCTAACCCAAAACGATAAAAAGGGACACCTGGTACGTGGCACGACACTTAAAATGTTCCCTCCTTTGAAAGCTGCACAGATGTTTTAAAAGTTGTGCTCTAAAGTTGTGCTTCTCTCCGGTGACCTTTGAACCACCCCAGATTGACTGTTCCTAATATACTGTGGTGTGTGTCCCAAATAGCACCCTATTTCCTATAGAGTACACAGTTTTTTGACCGAAAGTAGTACACAATATAGTACACTTTATTGGGAATAGGTTGTCATTTGGGATACAACCTTTGCTTGAGTGAGAATGGATTCCCTCCAATGAAGATTTTTTTTTTTTATCACAGAATCTCCTGTCTAGCATTTACCGGACCTGACATGGTAACAATGGGAGATGAGCTGACTGGCTACTTCCTTCTAGAGGCCTTGTCAGACCAATCAAAAAATAACTTTGTTGAAAGCCCTGTGGGATCCCTCGCTTTTGTTGTGCCAGGAAATCAAGCAGTAGGACACCCTATCTAGGCTAACAGGGGCTTGGGCTATAGAAATAGAATCTCTAGAATGGTCCGTGTACTGACATGTATGTATAACTGATAGATGCGCCCACACACACAATATGCTAATGTTTTTGTATGTAACTTGTAAAGTATTTTGTCTCTAATGTATTTTTTTCGTTATTCGTCGGACCCGTTAGATAAGCTGTCGCCATTGGCGTCGGCTAACGGGGATCCGAATAAATCTAATTAAATCTAATTGCTGTGGTCTGATGGGCTTTAATTTGTTCTAGTAATTCTATTTCTATGGTTGATTCATCACATTGCTGGTGTTTGAGGCAGTCATACTGTAAATATCTAGTATTGTGTTGGTATAATAATGAATAACATTTCCTCTCAAAATAAACCACTAAGACTTAGATTTAATCTGGTCCTCTTTACATTAATGAGCGAACATCTGTAGCGTTTTACCGTGAAAGGTGCAAAGTTGAAAAGGGGTGATCAGATTGACTCAAGCCCTTGTTCAGCATGTTTTCTATTCCAGTATGATGGAATCACATCATTATCATCTGGTCCCATCTTAGACACTTCAAATTTCTGAGAAGAAACATTAGAGCCCATCTTTTAGCAGCCAGTTTGCCTTTTATAATTTGAGTCCAGTTTTTCAGGAAATTATCCATATTTAATAAATTGTAGGAAATAGTACACTTTATAGGGAATAGGTTGTCATTTGGTTACATCCACAAATCCCTACTATTGGGCAGTCCATTCAAAAGCACTATGAAGTAACTTGTAGATGTATTGTACTTCTGGAGGAGTTTGACTAAAAGACGAGCAAATCATAAGGGACTGGAATTCCAGGAACGATGGGTAGAGTTCTAGAACCATAGAGTTCTGCTGTCATAAGGGACTGGGATTCCAGGAACGATGGGTAGAGTTCTAGAACCATAGAGTTCTGCTGTCATAAGGGACTGGGATTCCAGGAACGATGGGTAGAGTTCTAGAACCATAGAGTTCTGCTGTCATAAGGGAATGGGATTCCAGGAACGATGGGTAGGGTTCTAGAACCATAGAGTTCTGCTGTCATAAGGGACTGGAATTCCTGGAATGATGGGTAGAGTTCTAGAACCATACAGTTCTGCTGTCATAAGGGACTTGGATTCCAGGAACGATAGGTAGAGTTCTAGAACCATAGAGTTCTGCTGTCATAATGAACGGGGATTCCAGGAACGATGGGTAGAGTTCTAGAACCATACAGTTCTGCTGTCGTTCTAGTTATAAAAAGGCCTGCTATTGTGAATTGAACCAAGCTATTCATGTAAACCTATTCATCTGCACCTCTGTACCTCTGTGATTTCAGAAATGATAGACCCATACTTCTTCTGTAGTTCTGTTTGTGATATTGAAATTCTAACAACATACGTGTGTTAAATATACTTATTTAGGAAAAGAATGGAGGGGGGCATGACTTTGAAAACATTTCAGAGATATTTCAACATTTAAATTCATATGCAGTCAGAATGACTGCCTTGATGCTTCTAGAAAGGCCTACCACAAAGTGCTTCATGTGGGTCTATTCGTCCGCACCAAACCTCTGTAGTCTCTAAGTAGTCTGTTCACACAATATCTCCAAATGTAAGATGGCCCTGGCAGCCAATCTTCCACAAAATGATGAGTCACTTAGTAATCAGCATGAAGAGGTTCCACTGAATGAGAACAAATAATACCTTTCTCTGTGAGGGCTTTTTATGATTGGGAGGTATGTCATCACCTCACTTGAATTCCCTCTGTGACCAAGACAGATGTACAGACAGACAGACAGACATGGTCCGAAATATCAACACGCTTATTGTTAACAGTTCTGTGAAGAAAGAAGAAGAGAGAAGTAGAAGAAGAACAAGTAGAAGGAGGAAGAGGAGAAGAAGGAGGAAGAGGAAAGAAGTGGAAGAAAGAGGAAGAGAGGGAGAAGGAAGAAGAAGAGAGGAAGAAGAAGAGGAGGAAGAGGAGAAGAAGAAGAAAGAGGAAGAGGAGAAGAAGAAGAAAGAGGAAGAGAAATAGAAGGAAGAAGAAGAAGAAGAAGAGGAAGAGGAGAAGAAGAAGAAGAAAGAGGAAAGAATAAGAAGAAAGAGGAAGAGAAGAAGGAAGAAGAAGAAGAAAGAGGAAGAGAAGAAGAAGAAGAAGAAGAAAGAGGAAAGAATAAGAAGAAAGAGGAAGAGAAGAAGGAAGAAGAGGAAAGAAGAAGAAGAATAAAGAGGAAGAGAAGAAGAAGAAGAAGAAGAAAGAGGAAAGAAGAAGAAGAAGAAGAGGAAGAGGAGAAGAAGAAGAAGAAGAAAGAGGAAAGAAGAAGAAGAAGAAGAGGAAGAGGAGAAGAAGAAGAAGAAAGAGGAAAGAATAAGAAGAAAGAGGAAGAGAAATAGAAGGAAGAAGAAGAAGAAGAGGAAGAGGAGAAGAAGAAGAAAGAGGAAAGAATAAGAAGAAAGAGGAAGAGAAATAGAAGGAAGAAGAAGAAGAAAGAGGAAAGAAGAAGAAGAAAGAGGAAGAGAAATAGAAGGAAGAAGAAGAAGAAGAAGAGGAAGAGGAGAAGAAGAAGAAAGAGGAAGAGAAATAGAAGGAAGAAGAAGAAGAAGAGGAAGAGGAGAAGAAGAAGAAGAAAGAGGAAGAGAAGAAGGAAGAAGAGGAAAGAAGAAGAAGAAGAAGGAAGAAGAGGAGGAGGAGGAAGAGGAGAAGGAAGAAGGAGAAGAAATTATTAAAGGAATGGTGTTTTGTAACAACTCCACTGTAGACTGTCTGACTTACTTGTCGGAGTTATCTTAGCTTCCTTACTGCCCTGTCAAACAAGATGGCCAATTAGCCTCAAGTTGATGCTTGCAGACAGAGTCCTTTTTTAGGAATGTTACATCTTTAGAAAAATCACCATTACATTTCATATCGAGAGATGATTGTACCTGTGGACAGGGTTCTGGTAACCATTGCACTTAACCGATTCACAGAGCCTCTGTCCACCTCCTGATATCATCTTGTTAGACGTGTATTGAATGACATCAAAAGGTTCTGCCGGAGCTAGACGGACAAGCACAAACACAAAACACATAAGTGACAATAGGTGTAAAAAAGTTGCCATGGAAACAAATAACGGCAGAGAGATCTCCGGGCATAGAATGAAGAAGACAGGAGTGGCTGTTTAGATTCAAAACGTGTTACAATGCCTGAATGATCCCACACATCCTTGTAAAGAGTTGAAAAGGCTAGCACGCTACTCTAGCCACCTCGACGACTCCTCCTCCTCCTCCCTGTCCCAATGTCTACGACTGATCCTCAGATTGCTGCCTGAGATTCAAGCGTTACAATACAATTTACAATATATTTAATTTAGCAAACACTTTTATCCAAAGTGACCTAGCGTGTTGGAAAAGGATCACAGCAGTGATTGAATAAGGGTATGAGGCTTGACCAGTGCAGGACAGGATTTGAATGGGAAGACATAAAACAATAACACAACACACGACACAGTTGGACTAACTCATTCTTAGCTCTTTTGTCTAAGCAAGGAGTAAAATAATTGATGTGTGATTGTGTATGTGACTGACTCTACACACAATAATGAAAGAAAATTGATAAGGGTACTCACAGTGCCTGGAGAGAGTACATTCAATATTTTATTTTACCTTTATTTAACTAGGCAAGTCAGTTAAGAACAAATTCTTATTTTCAATGACAGCCTAGGAACAGTGGGTTAACTGCCTGTTCAGGGGCAGAATGACAGATTTGTACCTTGTCAGCTCGGGGGTTTGAACTTTCAACCTTCTGGTTACTAGTCCAACCACTAGGCTACCCTGCCGCCTCTACACTCTAACCACTAGGCTACCCTGCCACCTCTACACTCTAACAACTAGGCTACCCTGCCACCTCTACACTCTAACCACTAGGCTACCCTGCCACCTCTACACTCTAACCACTAGGCTACCCTGCCACCTCTACACTCTAACCCGCTACCCTGCCACCTCTACACTCTAACACTCTAACCACTAGGCTACCTCTAACCCGCCTCTACACTCTAACCACTAGGCTACCCTGCCGCCTCTACAGTCTAACTAGGCTACCCTGCCGCCTCTACACTCTAACCACTAGGCTACCCTGCCGCCCCGGAGAGAGTGGATGAGCGGGCACATGCGACGTGGCCTCAGTTCATGTCAGGAGAGGGTTGACAATGGTAGTGGTCATCACTTCTTAATCAGGGAACAGACCCTGCCACCTCTAAACTCTAACCACTAGGGGGGGTAGGACTTAGCTGAAAATACAAATAGCAGAAACATTTCATTACAGCTGTGTCATCGTAGGTTCTGAACAATGAGTTTAAAAGTCAAACACAGACTGCGCCATATCGCCCACTTGACACATCAAGAAACGTTCCTGAATAAAGCCCTGATCGTCCACATACCTGATGACAACTGCAAGCAGACTGGTGGTGCCAAAGGTCCCAGAGCAGTGGGGCAATTTTTACTCCCTTGGGGACTGGAGTTTTTCCTCATTGTTAACCTATCTAGGAAAATTCTGGACCCTATAAAAAGGTATTTATATGGGCTATGATGGGACCACTTTTTCCTAATCAGGTCACAGCCTAGTGGTTAGAGCATTGGACTAGTAACCGAAAGGTTACAAGTTCAAATCCCCGAGCTGACAAGGTACAAAATCTTTTGTTCTGCCCCTGAACAGGCAGTTAACCCACTGTTCCTAGGCCGTCATTGAAAATAAGAATTTGTTCTTAACTGACTTGCCTAGTTAAATAAAGGTAAAATTAAAATAAAACATGGTTTAAAGAAATTCCTGAAAGAAAATATCTGGCCCTGGGTGGGATGAAAACCCTGTCAAACTGCAGCTACCTTATATTGGTTCATATTCGTTATATTTAAGACTAGATTAGGAGGGGGGGGGGGATTTCCTCTACCCAGACACAACAACTGATAGACAATATAACTCACAGGGCTAAGCTTTATGCATGTCTGCAACTTTAGACCTTATAAAGCAATTTACTCACATCTGTCATCACTATTATGTTGATTGATTCATTTCAGTTAATAATTTTGGATTTTTAAAAAACGTGTAGACAGCCTAGCCAGCCCAATTCTGAATATAAACTACATTTGATCACATTGACATTTTCTCCTGACACACAAATGGACTATAAATACACGTTACCAATTAGTTCACCCTGACCAGATGGACAGGGTGCATAGACTGTATGCAGCTGCTCTTATTAGTAGCCTACAGTTTATCAGACTGATAAAATTGTCTCGTTTTCATCCCATACAGCATGTCAGATTTCTGATGTTTAGGTGTAGCCTAGCCTGCTGCAACATTTATGTCGTGAGTTTTTGCAGGTGTCTGTCCGGAGTGATTATGTATTACCATGGGCTCCTGAGTGGCTCGACGGTCTAAGGCACTGCATCAGTGCTAGAGGTGTCACTACAGACAGGGTTTGGCCGGTGTAGGCCGTCATTGTAAATACGAATATGTTCTTAACGAACTTGCCTGGTTAAAAAATATATATTTGTTGAATAAGTACTGGAGGAAAGTGGAAAACCTACTAGAGCTTACATGAAAAAATGCGGCGCGTCAACCCCTTCTCTTTAATCTAACTTGTAATGGATGATGCCATGGAAGCTATTAAATCATTCAGAATTGTATTCGACATCCCAGAAAAAAAGTTTGATAGGTTCAGCAAGTAAAGCATTATAACATACAATTACCTCAGCAATTACCTCCTTTTAGTTTCCCTTGTTGGAGGCACATTCCCTTTCGCCGTGTCCTCTAACGCGTAATAATCGATGCATATTTCCCCCAGAAGCTTGAATCTGATGTGGCCATTTATTATCTCCCTGCTTTAGTTTAAGCCATTTAACTGAACGGTCGATGTTCTTCAGGTCACCGTACCCACCTTTTGACCAAGGCTCAGACTTTCCAAAATGCAGGCAAGGACAGCAATACAGGCGGCTTGACAAACGGCTCCCTGTTAACCAGCTATACTTTTGATACCAGTTGGAATTGAACGCCCTCACCTTTTCAACCTTCTTCCTGAAACTGATCTCAGGCAGAGGTCGACGCTCACTTGTAATTCTCACCTTTACCGTGTACCCCAGGGAATGAAAGTGGTTCTTCAACGACAGCGGAGAAAACTGCACACTCGCGCTGGTAACGTTAGCTAGCTAACTACTGAAGTTAGCAAGGTACATTTTAAATAAATTACACTAACTGGAAGCAAAAAAAAAAACGTTGCAAAACCCCCCCAAAATAATTTGAATATACCTCCTCCAATCTCCTGTAATTTGAAAAAATGTATTTGAATGGAATAATATCCTAAAAATGCTCAACTATCACTCTACACTCCTAATTAAGGTTCAAACCTTTTTTTCTTTCAATTCTCACCTAAAATGACATACCCAAATCTAACTGCCTGTAGCTCAGGCCCTGAAGCAATTATATGCATATTATTGGTTCCATTTGAAAGGAAACACTTTGAAGTTAGTGGAAATGTGAAATGAATGTTGGAGAATATAAAGTTGAAGTAAGAAGTTTACATACACTTAGGTTGGAGTCATTAAAACTCGTTTTTCAACAACTCCACACATTTCTTATTAACATACTATAGTTTTGGCAAATTGGTTACGACATCTACTTTGTGCATGTCACAAGTAATTCTTCCAACCATTTTCTACAGACAGATTATTTCATTTATAATTCACAGACATATTATTTCACTTATAATTCACTGTATCACAATTCCAGTGGGTCAGAAGTTTACATACACTAAATTGACTGTGCTTAAAACAGCTTGGAAAATACCAGAACATGATGTCATGGCTTCAGAAGCTTCTGTTAGGCTCATTGACATCATTTGAGTCAATTGGAGGTGTACCTGTGGATGTATTTCAAGGCCTACCTTCAAACTCAGTGCCTCTTTGCTTGATATCATTGGGAAAATCAAAAGAAATCAGCCAAAACCTCAGAAAAACAATTGTAGTCTGGTTCATCCTTTGGAGCAATTTCCAAACGTCTGAAGGTACCACGTTCATCTGTACAAACAATAGTACGCAAGTATAAACACAATGGGACCACGCAGCCGTCATACCTCTCAGGAAGGAGAAGGGCCACTCAGCAAGGAAGAAGCCACTGCTCCAAAACCGCCATGAAAAAGCCAGACTATGGTTTGCAACTGCACATGGGGACAAAGATTTCATTTTTTGGAGAAATGTCCTCTGGTCTGATGAAACAAAAATAGAACTGTTTTGCCATAATGACCATCGTTATGTTTGGAGGAAAAGGGGAATGCTTGCAAGCCCGAAGAACACCATCCCAACCGTGAAGCACGGGGGTGGCAGCATCATATTGTGGGGTGCTTTGCTGCAGGAGGGACTGGTGCACTTCACAAAATAGATGGCATCATGAGGAAAGGAAAATTATGTGGATATATTGAAGCAACATCTCAAGACATCAGTCAGGAAGTTAAAGCTTGGTCACAAATGGGTCTTCCCGAATGGACAATGATCCCAAGCATACTTCCAAAGTTGTGGCAAAATGGCTTAAGGACAACAATGTCAAGGTATTGGAGTGGCCATCACAAAGCCCTGACCTCAATCCTATAGAACATTTGTGGGCAGAACTGATACTATTTGAGTGTATGTAAACTTCTGACCAACTGGGAATGTGATGAAAGAAATAAAAGCTCAAATAAATCCTTCTCTCTACTATTATTCTAACATTTCACATTCTTAAAGTAAAGTGGTGATCCCAACCTAAGACAGGGAATTTTTACGATTGTGAAAAACTGAGTGGAAATGTATTTGGCTAAGGTGTATGTAAACTTCCAACTTCAACTGTATGTCTGTGGAAGGGGATGAGGCCTACGAGCCTCCTAGGTTTTGTATTGAAGTCAATGTAGCCAGTGGAGGATCGAAGCTAGCTTTCCTCCGGCTACACTATGGTGCTACCCTACAGAGTGCTGTTGAAGTTACTGTAGACCTTCATTGCAAAATAGTGCATTTTAATAAATGATTTGGTGACATTAATATATTTAGTTTTTATCTAGAAAGGATAAATGTTTTAATGTTTCAGTATGTTATTATTATTATTTATTACAATTATTATTATTATTTATGAAATAATAATTATTTATTATTTATTTAATTATTTATGAAATTTCACTGTGGAGGATGGTCCTCCCCTTCCTCCTCTGAGGAGCCTCCACTGGTGAATACATTTCTTATGTATAGGTGGCCCCGGAAATGGATCCACTATCCTGGTGTTGCAAGAGCCATGCTTTACACACTGACTGAGTTGACTGAGGACCACGCATTAGGCTTAGAAATATTGACTTTCTTCATTGGCAATAGTCAGTGTATTACCTAAACCAGTGTAGCTCTGTAGGGGAATTATTAGTATACTGGATAAAGCCTCTGTCCCAAATGACACCCTATTCCCTGTTTAGATCACTGGTCAAAATTGTGCACTAAATAGGGAATAGGGTGCCATTTGGGATGAATCCTGTTAATTGTGATAATGTCAAGGTGTGTTTCTGGAGAAAAGGCTGTCACATGTAATGTGAAAGACAGAGTGAATTATAGGAGCTGGTTTGCACACTTTTATCACGATCTGTCAAAGTAGATTATTACAGACATGAGTGATTCCCTGATTTTCATTTAATCTGCCTCCGAGATGCTACTCACCATTTATGATCTCATATTGTTTTATTGAACATGCATTGTGCCTCTCTGGCAATACCAATTTTTATGGCTCCGCAGTAAATTTCTCCAGTTTTTTAAAATGAAATCTTGTACGGTATTGCTTAAAGTACTTTTGCATATAATACATATGACGGAAGGGGCTTTATAAGGGCTTTAATATTATGGAAGGGGCTTTAATATGGGGGAAGGGGCTTAAATATGACAGAAGAGGATTTAATATGAGGGAAGGGGCTGTAATATAATGGAAGGGGCTTTAATGTGATGGAAGGGGCTTTAATAGGGTGGAAGGGGCTTTAATAGGGTGGAAGGGGCTTTAATAGGGTGGAAGGGTCTTTAATATGATGGAAGGGGCTTTAATAGGGTGGAAGGGGCTTTAATAGGGCGTAAGGGGCTTTAATGTGATGGGGCTTTAATGTGATGGATGGGGCTTTAATATAATGGAAGGGGCTTTAATATGATGGAAGGGGCTTTAATATAATGGAAGGGGCTTTAATATGATGGAAGGGGCTTTAATGTGATGGAAGGGGCTTTAATATGATGGAAGGGGCTTTAATGTGATGGAAGGGGCTTTAATATAATGGAAGGGGCTTTAATAGGGTGGAAGGGGCTTTAATATGATGGAAGGGGCTTTAATATGATGGAAGGGGCTTTAATATGATGGAAGGGGCTTTAATGTGATGGAAGGGGCTTTAATGGGGCGGAAGGGGCTTTAATATAATGGAAGGGGCTTTAATAAAATGGAAGGGGCTTTAATATGCAGACATTTAGGCAGTAGCAGTGCGTGGGTAAAATAACTGGGGAAGCCAAGAAAGGAAAAAAAGCGTGTTGTGTGTTGTGATGATTGTGTTTTTTGTTCTTTAACCTCGTAGTTCATATGCCTTGGCACCTTGATATATAGGCATAATGCCAAGACAATAAGAAGACACAGTGGCAGAATAAATTCAACTACATCTTTGTAAGGATCGGCATTCCGTCAACGGGACAGTTGTAAATCATGCAGAGCGTTTTGTCAAGATCGCAGATTTCAGAGTAACAACAAATGTTGGAACATAGAAGTGTCTTATATCGTCTGAAAGCTTAAATTCTTGTTAATATAACTGCACTGTCCAATTTACAGTAGCTATTACTGCGAAAATATGCCATGCTATTGTTTGAGGAGAGCTCCTAACAACAAAACAGTTTTTTCACTGGGATAGGTTCGATAAATTCACCTCTGAAGATGAAAGGTGTACTTACATTCTAAAATCTTGCTCTGAGTCATCATCCAAAGGGTCCCAGAGATATTATGAAGTGTCGTTTTGTTAGATAAAGTCATTTTTCATATCCTAAAAAAGGTCCATATAGCATGCACAATCGATTTTGTATTTCCACTCGTTCAATTTGCAAAGAAAGGAATCTCTGAAAATCTCACCCTAAACGTTGTTTCAACGAGTTAAATCATGTTTGTATCTATTCCTCAGAGATCCTAGAAGCTAACAAGACTTCACTAGTTCATTAGGGGTGTAGTATATCCTATAAGACACCATAATTGGTCAGAGATCGAAGCCTTCATGGCACGCCGATGACGGGGGCGGCCATCACTTGAACGACTGTATCTTTGTCAAATAAGCACCAATCGGGGTCAAACAAAGCTAGCGAGATAGCCATTGAGCTGGGATTTACGGGAGTATCCGGAAACCATGTATATGTCGTAAGGTGTACATTCTAACCTTTTAATTTTGGACAAAAATTATAAGGATATTCAGAGTCATATGAAAACTGGTTGTTTTGCAAACGTTGCGCTTATAATATGGCTACTAATACTTGGAAAGCTAAATCAAAGTCCAGGTATACAGAGTTGACAATATTCTTGGCGAAAAATGTAATATGAATGCGAATGTCTCCTTCACGATTTGCCCAAATGTACCTGGGGAATTCACACTAAAAGTCTTGAGGATAAGTCATACTCCAAGTTATTTATCTGAAACTTTGCACATACACAGCTGCCATCTTGTGGAAACTATCGGAATTACGACCAGAGTGATAGCTATAACAGTGACCTTTCTTTTGCATTTCAAAGATGGTGGTAAAAAAACACAGGTTGTCTTTTTCTTGGTATATCTTTCTACCAGATCTATTGTGTTATAGTCTCCTACATTCAATTCACATTTACACAAACTTCAAATTGCTTCCTTTCAAATGATACCAAATGGTACCAATAATATGCACATCCTTGCTTCAGGGCCTGAGATACAGGCAGTTAGATTTGGGTATGTCATTTAGGTGAAATTTGAAAAAAAAGTGTGCGTGGGGGGGCTATCCCTAAGAAGTTTTTTAAGTGCTAGACAACATGACAAAGAAATTCACTTTTTGTGATAAAATTTAAATAATGGGTTGGGTATAATCCAATACAACACAACAGAGTGAAACCCTCTGTATTTTCAAGTTTTGTGGTGGCAGCATCATGTTATGGGTATGCTTATCATCGGCAGGGACTGGGGAGTTTGTCAGAGGAAACCCCATCTCAGTCTTCTGAAAACTTTACCTTGCGATAGTTTTCATTTTTCAGTAAAACAATTACACAGATTGTTATGCAGATGACAAACCAGAATGGATTTCCAAGAGGTATTGAGTGTTCCTCACGGATCTAGTCTCAGTCCTGACTTAAATATGCTTTAAAAAGAGACAAAGTTTTAAATATCACTGTCCATTAATGATCCCCAACCAAATGTAATGAGCTTGAGCAAGTAAAAAAAACAAAAAAAAACAGACTGACCAGGTGAATCCAGGTGAAAGTTATAATATCTTATTCACGTAACTAGATGAGGGGGAGGAGACAGCTTAAAAAATGATTGTTAAGCCTTGAGACAATTTAGAAATGGATTGTGTATGTGTGCCATTTAAAGGGTGAATGGGCAAGACGCAATATTGAAGTGCTTTTGAACAGGGGTATGGTAGTAGGTACCAGGCACACCGGTTTATGTAAAGAACTCCAAAGCTACTGGGTTTTTCACACTCAACAGTTTTTTTGTGTGTATCAAGAACGGTCCACCACCCAATGCTCATCCAGCCAACTTGACACAACTGCGGGAAGCATTAGAGTCAACATGGGTCACTATCCCTGTGGAGCGCTTTCGACACCTTGTAAAGTCCATGCCCTGACTCAATATTAGGAATTTGTTACCAAATGTTTGGTATACTCAGTGTATGTTGCCCTAAGAGTTGTGCAAAGTTGGTAGAATCGTAATGAACATTATTCACAGCTTTGATGGCTGTAAAGGTACTTCCACCAAGTATTACCTCAGGGGGTGAAGACTATTATGATATTTATTAAAATAACTTTATTTCCCTTAGAAAATGTGGAGTAGGTTGTGTAGATCTGTCAGAAAAAAATATGATTTAATCTGTTTTTATATTTCATTTTAAGTCAGCAACAGGGTGCGTAGACTTTCTATAGGCACATACAGAGCCTACGGAAAGTATTCAGACCCCTTGACTTTTTCCACATTTTGTTACTTTACAGCTTTATTCTAAAATGTATTCAAATGTGTTTTTTCCCCCAATATCTATATACACACACACAATCCCTACACACTCCCTAATGATAAAGCAAAAACTGCTTTTTAGAAAATGTAGCTAATTTATTTAAAATGACAGAAAATATATATATATATATATAACAGTGAATAGCAAAATAATTCACCCCTTGGCATTTTTCCTATTTTGTTGCCTTACAACCTTGAATTAAAATATATTTTTTGGGGGGGTTTAATTTGATTTACACAAACGAGAAATAAGACTGAAAAACAGAAAACTTGAGTTTGCATAACTATTCAACCCCCCAAAGTCAATAATTTGTAGAGCCACCTTCAGCAGCAATTACAGCTGCAAGTCTCTTGGGGTATGTCTCTATAAGCTTGGCACATCTAGCCACTGGGATTTTTGCCCATTCTTCAAGGCAAAACTGCTCCAGCTCCTTGAAGTTGGATGGGTTCTGCTGGTGTACAGCAATATTTAAGTCATACCACAGGTTCTCAATTGGAGGTCTGGGCTTTGACTAGGCATTCCAAGACATTTAAATGTTTCCCCTTAAACCACAGTGTTGATTTAGCAGTATGCTTAGTGTCATTGTCCTACTGGAAGGGGAACCTCAAATCTCTGGAAGACTGAAACAGGTTTCCCTCCAGAATTTCCCTGTATTTAGCGCCATCCATTAATCCTTCAATTCTGACCAGTTTCACCGCCGATGAAAAACATCCCACAGCATGATGCTGCCATCACCATGGTTCACTGTGGGGATGGTGTTCTCGGGGTGATGGGAGGTGTTCCAGCTGTCTACCGACGGTGTTCGGTGTTCTCGGGCGATGAGAGGTGTGGGTTTGCGCCAGACATAGCGTTTTCCTTGATGGCCAAAAACCTCAATTTTAGTCTCATCTGACCAGAGTACCTTCTTCCATATGTTTGGGGAGTCTCCCACATACCATTTGGCGAACACTGAACATTTTTGCTTATTTTTTTCTGGACACTCTTCCGTAAAGCCCAGCTCTGTGGAGTGTACGGCTTAAAGTGGTCCTATGGACAGATATATCACCCTGCATACCACAGCTGGCTTGCTTCTGAAGCTAAGCAGGTTTGGTCCTGGTCAGTCCCTGGATTGGAGACCAGATGCTGCTGGAAGTGATGTTGGAGGGCCAGTTGGAGACACTCTTTCCTCTGGTCTAAAAAATATCCCAATGCCCGAGGGTAGTGATTGGGGACACTGCCCTGTGTAGGGTGCTGTCTTTCGGGTGGGACGTTAAACAGCTGTCCTGTCTCTCTGCAATCATTAAAGATCCCATGGCACTTATCGTAAGAGTAGGGGTGTTAACCCCAGTGTCCTGGCTAAATTCCCAATCTGGCTATCAAACCATCACGGTCACCTAATAATCCCATTTGCAATTGGCTCATTCATCCCCCTCCTTTCCCCTGTAACTATTCCCCAGGTCGTTGCTGCAAGTGAGAATGTGTTCTCAGTCAATTTACCTGGTTAAATAAATAAAAATACTCCAATCTCCTGTGTGGAGCTTTGCATCTCCTTCAGGGTTATCATTGGTCTCTTTGTTGCCTTCTCTGATTAATGCTCTCCTGGTCTGTGAGTTCTGGTGGGCGGCCCTCTCTTGGCAGGTTTGTTGTGGTGCCGTATTCTTTCCATTTTTTAATAATGGATTTAATGGTGCTCCATGGGATGTTCAAAGTTTCTGATATTTTTTTATAGCCCAACCCTGATCTGTACTTATCCACAACTTTGTCCCTGACCTGTTTGGAGAGCTCCTTGGTCTTCATGATTGCCGCTTGCTTGGTGGGGCCCTTGTTTAATGGTGTTGCAGACTCTGGGGCCTTTCAGAACAGGTGTATATATATACTGAGATCATGTGACACTTAGATTGCACACAGGTGGACTTTATTTCCAACATCCTATGGCGTTCTGCATTAGCATCGAACAGCCCCCGTGATATGCAGCTGTTCAGGGAAGCTAGAAACCATTATACACAGGCAGTTAGAAAAGCCAAGGCTAGCTTTTTCAAGCAGAAATTTGCTTCCTGCAACACTAACTCAAAAAAGTTCTGGGACACTGTAAAGTCCATGGAGAATAAGAACACCTCCTCCCAGCTGCCCACTGCACTGAAGATAGGAAACACTGTCACCACTGATAAATCCACGATAATTGAGAATTTCAATAAGCATTTTTCTACGGCTGAACATGCTTTCCACCTGGCTACTCCTACCCCGGTCAACAGCACTGCACCCCCCACAGCAACTCGCCCAAGCCTTCCCCATTTCTCCTTCTCCCAAATCCAGTCAGCTGATTTGAAAGAGCTGATTCTGAAAGAGCTGCAAAATCTGGACCCCTACAAATCAGCCGGGCTAGACAATCTGGACCCTTTCTTTCTAAAATTATCTGCCGAAATTGTTGCCACCCCTATTACTAGCCTGTTCAACCTCTCTTTCGTGTCGTCTGAGATTCCCAAAGATTGGAAAGCAGCTGCGGTCATCCCCCTCTTCAAAGGGGGACACTCTTGACCCAAACTGCTACAGACCTATATCTATCCTACCATGCCTTTCTAAGGTCTTCGAAAGCCAAGTCAACAAACAGATTACCGACCATTTCGAATCTCACCATACCTTCTCTGCTATGCAATCTGGTTTCAGAGCTGGTCATGGGTGCACCTCAGCCACACTCAAGGTCCTAAACGATATCTTAACCGCCATCGATAAGAAACATTACTGTGCAGCCGTATTCATTGATCTGGCCAAGGCTTTCGACTATGTCATTCACCACATCCTCATCGGCAGACTCGACAGCCTTGGTTTCTCAAATGATTGCCTCGCCTGGTTCACCAACTACGTCTCTGATAGAGTTCAGTGTGTCAAATCGGAGGGTCTGCTGTCCGGACCTCTGGCAGTCTCTATGGGGGTGCCACAGGGTTCAATTCTTGGACCGACTCTCTTCTCTGTATACATCAATGAGGTCGCTCTTGCTGCTGGTGAGTCTCTGATCCACCTCTACGCAGACGACACCATTCTGTATACTTCCGGCCCTTCTTTGGACACTGTGTTAACAACCCTCCAGGCAAGCTTCAATGCCATACAACTCTCCTTCCGTGGCCTCCAATTGCTCTTAAATACAAGTAAAACTAAATGCATGCTCTTCAACCGATCGCTACCTGCACCTACCCGCCTGTCCAACATCACTACTCTGGACGGCTCGGACTTAGAATACGTGGACAACTACAAATACTTAGGTGTCTGGTTAGACTGTAAACTCTTCTTCCAGACCCATATCAAACATCTCCAATCCAAAGTTAAATCTAGAATTGGCTTCCTATTTCGCAACAAAGCATCCTTCACTCATGCTGCCAAACATACCCCTGTAAAACTGACCATCCTACCAATCCTCGACTTTGGCGATGTCATTTACAAAATAGCCTCCAATACCCTACTCAACAAATTGGATGCAGTCTATCACAGTGCAATCCGTTTTGTCACCAAAGCCCCATATACTACCCACCATTGCGACCTGTACGCTCTTGTTGGCTGGCCCTCGCTTCATACTCGTCGCCAAACCCACTGGCTCCATGTCATCTACAAGACCCTGCTAGGTAAAGTCCCCCCTTATCTCAGCTCGCTGGTCACCATAGCATCTCCCACCTGTAGCACACGCTCCAGCAGGTATATCTCTCTAGTCACCCCCAAAACCAATTCTTTCTTTGGCCGCCTCTCCTTCCAGTTCTCTGCTGCCAATGACTGGAACGAACTACAAAAATCTCTGAAACTGGATACACTTACCTCCCTCACTAGCTTTAAGCACCAACTGTCAGAGCAGCTCACAGATTACTGCACCTGTACATAGCCCACCTATAATTTAGCCCAAACAACTACCTCTTTCCCAACTGTATTTAATTAATTTATTTATTTTGCTCCTTTGCACCCCATTATTTTTATTTCTACTTTGCACATTCTTCCATTGCAAAACTACCATTCCAGTGTTTTACTTGCTATATTGTATTTACTTTGCCACCATGGCCTTTTTGCCTTTACCTCCCTTCTCACCTCATTTGCTCACATTGTATATAGACTTGTTTATACTGTATTATTGACTGTATGTTTGTTTTACTCCATGTGTAACTCTGTGTCGTTGTATCTATCGAACTGCTTTGCTTTATCTTGGCCAGGTCGCAATTGTAAATGAGAACTTGTTCTCAACTTGCCTACCTGGTTAAATAAAGGTAAAATAAATAAATAATAAATAAAATAAAAATTTAACTAATTATGTGACTTCTGAAGGTAATTGGTTGCACCAGATCTGATTTAGGGGTTTCACAGCAGAGGGGGTGAATACATATATACAAGCATGTACCACCTTTTCATTTTTTACTTTTGAGAATTTTTTGAAAGAAGTAATTTTTTTTATTTCACTTCACCAATTTGGACTATTTTGCCCATAATGTCCATTACATGAAGTCCAAATAAAAATCCATTTACATCACAGGTTGTAATGAACAACAACAACAACAACAACAACAAAATAGGAAAAACGCCAAGGGGGGTTAATCATTTTGCAAGGCACTGTATTAAGACCCTTTACTCAGGATTTTGTTGAAGAACCTATGGCAGTGATTACAACATTGAGCCTTCTTGGGTATAACGCTACAAGTTACAGCTGCATTTGGGGAGTTTCTCCCATGCTTCTCTGCAGATCCTGTCAAGCTCTGTCAGGCTGGATTTGGAGAATTGCTGCACAGCAATTTTCAAGTCTCTGCAGAGATGTTCGATTGAGTTCAAGTCCGGGCTCTGGCTGAGCACTCAAGGGCATTCAGAGACTTGTCCCGAAACCACTCCTGCGTTGTCTTGACTGTGTGCTTTTTAGGCTTTTTGTCCTGTTGGAAGGTGAACCTTCGGTCCTGAACGCTCTGGAGCACATTTTCATCAAAGATCACTCTGTACTTTTCTCCTTTCATCTTTGCATCGATTTTGACTTGTCTCCCAGTCCCTGCTGCTAAAAAACATCCCCACAGCATGCTGTTGCCACCACTATGCTTCACCATAGTGATGTTGCCAGGTTTCCTCCAGACATGCCACTTGGTATTCAGGCCAAATAGTTCAAGCTTGGTTACATCAGAACAGAGATTCTTGTTTCTCATGGTCAGGAGTCTTTAGGTGCCTTTTGGCAAACTCCAAGCGTGCCGTCATGTGCCTTTTACTAAGAAGTCGCTTCCGTCTGGCCACTACCATGAAGACCTGATTGGTGGAGTGCTGCAGAGATGGTTGTCCTTCTGGAAGGTTCTCCCATCTCCACAGAGGAACTCTAGAGCTCTGTCAGAGTGACCATCGGGATCTTGGTGACCAGGATCTTGGTCATCTCCCCCAATTGCTCAGTTTGGCTTGGCGACCAGCTCTATGAAGAGTTTTGGTGGTTCATAACTTCTTCCATTTAAGAATGATGGTGGCCATTGTGTTCTTGGGGACCTTCAATGCTGCAGGCATTTTTTGGAACCCTTCCCCAGATCTGTGCCTCAACACAATTCTGCCTCGGAGCTCTACGAACAATTCCTTTGACCTCATGGCTTGGTTTTTGCTCTGACATGCACTGTCAACTGTTGGAATTTACAGGTGTGTGCCTTTCCAAAATCATGTCCAAACTATTGAATTTACCACAGGTGGACTCCAATCAAGTTGTAGAAACATCTCAATGATGATCAATGGAAACAGGATCCACCTGAGCTCAATTTCGAGTCTCATAGCAAAGGGTCTGAATATTTATGTAAATCAAGTATTTCAGTTTTTTTTATATGGGGCATTTTGTGTCGATTTCTGACGAAAAAAATCATATTGAATCCATTTTAGAATGAGGCTGAATACTTTCCGAAGGCACTGTATCTTAATATATTGTTTTCTGTAACCACTTGAGGAGATCCTTAAGTAATGATATTTACGTTAGCTTTTGGTGACTTCATGTTGCTAGTTGTCAGATGCCCAGTTTCACAACTTACAGTCATTTTACTTCTAATGGGGGACAGACCTAGGACCTGTGAGGGAATCTTCCAATATGAGACTGTTAGTCTAATAAAGTTCTTACGGGGGACAGACCTAGGATCTGTGAGGGAATCTTCCATGTGAGAATATTAGGTTTAATAAATCAAAAGCACATTTTGAACTGATTAAAAGGATGATAAATAGTCTCAATCCAGAAGTGCGTCCAGACAGGGACCTTTGGGCTCTGTGAATTCAGATCCAGCTCTCCTTCTTCAACAAGGACACGATTAAAAGTTTATCAATTGTTAGAAATTGTATGACCATAGAAAATTAGTGTTTTATTCATTCTAGTGCATCTGTTTTTGAACTTATGTAAAGAGTTTCATACAGAGTTTCCCAGCTCTCTGCCTTTGCAGCTTCTTGCCACCAAACCACATTAGAGAAATCGCAAACATCAGATTTAACTCGTCATAAATTGAAGTCTGAATCCTGCACCATGAAACACAATAAATAGCTAGCATCCTGATAACATCATGATCACCTGTTTTCATCTGTCAGATAGCTAGCATCCTGATAACACCCTAATCTCCTGTTTTCATCTGTCAGATAGCTATCATCCCGATAACACCCTAATCTCCTGTTTTCATCTGTCAGATAGCTATCATCCTGATAACACCCTAATCTCCTGTTTTCATCTGTCAGATAGCTATCATCCTGATAACACCCTAATCTCCTGTTTTCATCTGTCAGATAGCTTGCATCCTGATAACACCCTAATCTCCTGTTTTCATGTCAGATAGCTAGCATCCTGATAACATCCTAATCACCTGTTTTCATCTGTCAGATAGCTAGCATCCTGATAACACCCTAATCTCCTGTTTTCATCTGTCAGATGGCTAGCATCCTGATAACACCCTAATCTCCTGTTTTCATGTCAGATAGCTAGCATCCTGATAACATCATGATCACCTGTTTTTATCTGTCAGATAGCTAGCATCCTGATAACACCCTAATCTCCTGTTTTCATGTCAGATAGCTAGCATCCTGATAACATCATGATCACCTGTTTTCATCTGTCAGATAGCTAGCATCCTGATAACACCCTAATCTCCTGTTTTCATGTGTCAGATAGCTAGCATCCTGATAACATCATGATCACCTGTTTTCATCTGTCAGATAGCTAGCATCCTGATAACACCCTAATCTCCTATTTTCATGTGTCAGATAGCTAGCATCCTGATAACACCCTAATCTCCTGTTTTCATGTGTCAGATAGCTAGCATCCTGATAACATCCTAATCTCCTGCTTTCATACAGCAGCAACACCTGTGTTTTATAGAGTCATTCATTGGTTAGTTTGTTCCTTCTCAAGCCTAGATGTTCATCTTTATTGATGTTGCTTGTCTATGAGATATACTGTAGGTTACAGACTGTATGTCGGTTGTATAAGGAGGTAAAAGTAATCAGATGATATATTGCCAGATGGTGGTCATTTATATTAAACCATACATTCATCATCTCCTAGTGGTCAAAGACAAGACATCCCCCCTCTCAAGGGTTGGAACAGAACAGCCTACAAATGATGCAGATTTGAGCCCACTCGTGCCCTGGGTGGACTTTTACGTTGAAAATATCTCATTAGGGCAAGAAAAGTTATATTTTCTCTCTGGCACAAAGAACTATTAGTTTAGTAGTTATTGGAGCAGTTATGCTTTTGAATGATGAAAATGGTCGGTGAACTACAGGCATTGCCCGATTTATCAATTGAATAAATTGGATGATTCTCACCCTGTTAATATATCGATATATATCAATATATCAAGGCAAACTCATATTTAATACATGTTTTTATTTCCCTTGGCAAAACTGTGTTTCTTTGATCCCACTGCAAGGCTGTGCATAAAGGATCATAAGGAATTGTGCCATTAGGATCAAAGATCAGCTGGTTACTCATTAAACACACACATGTAGGTCTCTCTGGACAGTCCACACACACAAAAAAAGATTGTTGGTTAAAATAAGGATGAGAAAATGTCTTTGAAAAACCCAATATCCTGATTTTTTTCTTCTTCTTCGACCTACCAAATAGCTTCTGTGTGTGAATGGTAATAATCAGGCTGTACATTTGGCATGTATCACAAGTCAATCGTCAAAGCATCATGCTTGTTAGGGTCTGTGCTTAGGGCTAGGAGCAGTTTGGAAAAAGACCTTTTAAAACAGTTAAAACAGTTAAAACAGTCTTCAATTCAAAGAATGGATGAAAGATTCTCTTTAACCCCCTCACATCCCTCTGCTTTGCCACTTTGCTATAACAATAATCTACTACCAGCATCACCGTTGGCCTGTGTTATTTACTGTACAACAACGGTACACAAGCAAGTGCTGTTGAAAACAAGTCGGTCAGAAATTACTGTATTTCAAAATGGAACGATTTAGAATATACTGCTGTGTCAATGAGTCCGGGCCATTCAAGCAGAATTACTTAAATTGTAGCAGCTATAAAAACCATATACACATCCGTTCAAAAGTTTGGGTCACATAGAAATGTTTTTAAATGAAAAGCAAAGAAAATTGTCCATTAAAATCACATAAAATTGATCATAAATACAGCGTAGACATTGTTAATGTTGTACATGACTATTGTAGCTGGAAACGGCTGACTTTTAATGGAATATCTACACAGGTGGACAGAGGCCCATTATCAGCAACCATCACTCTTGTGTTCCAATGGCACGTTGTGTTAGCTAATCCAAGTTTATCATTTTAAAAGACTAATTGAGCATTAGAAAACCCTTTTGCAATTATGTTAGCACAGCTGAAAACTGTTGTCCTGATTAAAGAAGCAATAAAACTGGCCTTCTTTAGACTAGTTGAGTATCTGGAGCATCAGTTTGTGGGTTCAATTACAGGCTCAAAATGGCTAGAAATAAATAACTTTCTTCTGAAACTTGTCAGTTTATTCTTGTTCTGAGAAATGAGGCTATTCCATGCGAGAAATTGCCAAGAAACTGAAGATCTCATACAACACTCTGTGCTACCCCCTTCACAGAACAGCACAAACTGGCACTAACCAGAATAGAAAGAGGAGTGGGAGGCCCTGGTGCACAACTGAGCAAGAGGACAAGTACATTAGAGTGTCTGGTTTGAGAAACAGACGCCTCACAAGTCCTCAACTGGCAGCTTAATTAAATAGTACCCGCAAAACACCAGGCTCGACATGAACAGCGAATTGGCAACTCCAGGATGCTGGCCCTCTAGGCAGGGTTCCTCTGTCCAGCGTCTGTGTTCTTTTGCCCATCTTTTTATTTTTATTGGCCAGTCTGAGATATGGCTTTTTCTTTGCAACTCTGCCTAGAAGGCCAGCATCCCGAAGTCTTCTCTTCACTGTTGATGTTGAGACTGGTGTTTTGCGGATACTATTTAATGAAGCTGCCAGTTTGCACTGTGCTGTGAAGGGAGTAGTACACAGCGTTGTACGAGATCTTCAGTTTCTTGACAATTTCTCACATGGAATAGCCTTCATTTCTCAGAACAAGAATAGACATGAGTTTCAGAAGAAACCTAGCCATTTTGAGCCTGTAATTGAACCCACAAACTGATGTAGATATTCCATTAAAAATCAAACGATTTCAGCTACTATAGTCCATTTTTCACGTGTGCTCCCTCTCCGTCCTCTAGGTCACCAGGCTGCTCGTTATGACGCACACCTGTCACCATCGTTACACGCACCTGCGCATCCTCAGACTCACCTGAACTCCATCATCTCCTTGATTACCTTCCCTATATATGTCACTCCATTTGGTTCCTTCCCCAGGGGTTCTTGTTTCTGTTTCAGTGTTTAGTCGTGCGTTGTTTGTGCTCTTTGTTTTGTTTTATGTCCCATTTATTTAGAAAAACACTCACTCCCTGAACTTGCTTCCCGACTCTCAGCGCACATCGTTACACATTGACAACATTAACAATGTCTACACTGTATTTCTCATCAATTTGATGTTACATTAATGGACAAAAAAATGTGATTTTCTTTCAAAAACAAGGACATTTCTAAGTGACCCCAAACTTCGGAACAGTAGTGTAAATATTTCATAACATCAAGAATATTGTCATTTTGATAGAACAGGTTTCATTCATAAATTTAATTATAATTGTGTTTTTTTAATATAAAGTGCTTGAAATAAATACTTCTATAACTGCAGCTTTTCTGTCAGTATTTGAATGTAGCTAGTGCCTTTATTAGGCTCTTTGGAGATATAAGATTGTATGATGAAGTCCTCCATATTGGGAACTCATCACCTCTAATCCCCCATGTCTTGTTAAATGGCAGCCCAGGAGAGATGGATTGGCCTCTCAAAGCAGATGGTGCCAACAGCAACAGGCAGAGGCCCTTCTGAAGCACTGCACTAACGATCCTCTAGGACCAACTTAAAACACACACACACACACAGACACACACTCACACACACACACACACACACACAGACACACACACAGACAGACAGACAGACAGACAGACAGACAGACAGACAGACAGACAGACAGACAGACAGACAGACAGACAGACAGACAGACAGACAGACAGACAGACAGACAGACAGACAGACACTCTCATGGTCAGGAGTCTTTAGGTGGCTTTTGGCAAACTCCAAGCGTGCTGTCATGTGCCTTTTACTAAGAAGTCGCTTCCGTCTGGCCACTACCATGAAGACCTGATTGGTGGAGTGTTGCAGAGATGGTTGTCCTTCTGGAAGGTTCTCCCATGTCCACAGAAGAACTCTAGAGCTCTGTCAGAGTGACCAACGGCTCCTTGGTCACCTCCTTGACCAAAGCCCTTCTCCCCTGATTACTCAGTTTAGCCGTACGGCTAGATCTGGGAAGAGTCTTGGTGGTTCCAATTAAGAATGATGGAGGCCACTGTGTTCTTTGGGACCTTCAACGCTGCAGACATTTTTTGGTACCCTTCCCCAGATCTGTGCCTCGACACAATCCTGTCTCAGAGCTCTTCAGAGAATTCCTTCGACCTCATGGCTTGGTTTTTCCTCTGAAATGCACTGTCAACTGTGGGACCTTATATAGATAGGTGTGTGCATTTCCAAATCATGTCCAATCAATTCAATTTACCACAAGTGGATTTCAATCAAGTTGTAGAAACAGCTCAAGGATAATCAATGGAAACAGGATGCACCTGAGTTCAATTTCGAGTCTCATATCAAAGCATTTGAACTCTTCTGTAAATAAATGCAGTTTTTTATTTTTAATAAATGTGCAAATATTTCTAAAAAACTGTTTTTGCTTTGTCATTATGGGGTATTGTGTGTAGATTGATGAGGGAAAAAAATATTTAATCCATTTTAGAATACGTCTGTAACGTAACAAATTGTGGAAAAGTTAAAGGGGTCTGAATACTTTCCGAATGTACTGCAGTATGTCCCCTCGGGCATATTATGACCACATTTGTACCTCTGCCCCCAGCCCATGAACTACGACCACCGTAACCCACCAGTAACCTGTCCATCGTCATTAACCAGAGTAACCCACCTGTAACCTGTCCATCTTCAGTAACCAGAGTAACCCACCCGTAACCTGTCCATCTTCAGTAACCAGAGTAACCCACCCATAACCTGTCCATCTTCAGTAACCAGAGTAATCTACCTGTAACCTGTCCATCTTCCTGAACCAGCGTAACCCACCTGTAACCTGTCCATCTTCAGTAACCAGAGTAACCCACCTGTAACCTGTCCATCTTCAGTAACCAGAGTAATCTACCCGTAACCTGTCCATCTTCCTGAACCAGCGTAACCCACCTGTAAGTAACCAGAGTAACCCACCCGTAACCTGTCCACCTGTAACCTGTCCATCTTCCTGTCCAACCAGAGTAACCCACCTGTAACCAGTCCATCTTCAGTAACCAGAGTAACCTGTCCATCTTCCTGAACCCTGTAACCTGTCCATCTTCCATCCAACAGTAACCTGTCCATCTTCCTGAACCAGTGTAACCATTGTTCAAGTCCATCTTCAGTTCCAAATGGCACCCTATTTCCATAATAGTAACCCACCTGTAACCTGTCCATCTTCTAGTAACCAGCAAAGTAATTCCACCAGTAATTTATCTTCAAACCAGAGTAACCTCCGGAGTTTCCATCTTCCAGTCAGTAACCCACCCGTAACCTGTCCATCTTCAGTAACCAGAGTAATCTACCCGTAACCTGCCCATCTTCCTGAACCAGCAGTTTAACCAGCCGTAACCTGTCCATCTTCCTGATCCAACAGTAACCTGTCCATCTTCCTGAACCAGCAGTAACCTGTCCATCTTCCTGATCCAACAGTATCCTGTCCATCTTCCTGAACCAGTGTTATACTAAGACCATTGTTCAAGTGAGCCATGACGGAGAGGAAAGGTGTTTACGTTCCAAATGGCACCCTATTTCCTTAATAGTGCACTACCTTTTCACCGGGCCGTAGCAGCTATATAGGGAACAGAGTGCCGTTCGGGACACACCAGGTGATTCAGTAGCACGTCACTGAAACTAGTAGCCTGGAGCGCCAGGCAGCAAAAAGATGAATTCCACCAGATTTATTTCAAACACAGATCGATACCTCCGGAGTTTCCTTTTGTTTTTGTCTCAATCAAAGGCATCAATGAAACTAAAAAGTCATGATTTAGTTATTACCACCCTGATTGGCTGGCTAGCAGTGTGATTAACAGTGATAACGCAGTAGAATCAATAGAGAACCAGCCCTAGTCTCTTTCCCAAATAGCACCCTATTCCCTATATAGTGCACTACTTTTGATAGGTCAAAGGCAGTGCACTATATAGGGAATAGGGTGCCATTTGGGACTCAGTTCTAATGTTAATTTAGGAGCAGTGGCTTAATCAGACTCTGAATAATAGGGTCCCACAGTTCCAGTTTTAGTGAGGCCTTTTTGTTCTCTGAGATTGTTCGGCAAGGGAACAGAAACTAATTTGCTCAAATGAAGAATGTCTTGCAAGCATAAATCATGTTTCCTAATTCCTTTACTAATGCCACATAACGCAAACTGTCTCCTGTTTAAAGATCACACACTAGAGACAATAACACAAGTTCACAGTGCTGATCACACACTAGAGACAACAACAGACAGTACAGCACAATGCCACTGTTTGAGGTACAATCATTTTACGTATCAATTACTATCATTTAAATTCATTTACCTCCACATTAATTACGTTAAGTCACTGTATCTGTTATCACATTATAAGGTTGGTGGTTAAAGCCCTAAATGCTGATTGTCTGACATCGGACCATGTACCACGGGTATGACAAAACATGTATTTTTAGTGCTCTAATTACATTGGTAACCAGTTTATAATAGCAATAAGGCACCTCAGGGGTTTGTGGTATATGGCCAATATACCACGGCTAAGGGCTGTATCCAGTACCATGTTAGTCACAGTACCATGTTAGTCACAGTACCATGTTAGTCACAGTACCATGTTAGTCACAGTACCATGTTAGTCACAGTACCATGATATGTCACTACCATGTTAGTCACAGTACCATGTTAGTCACCATGTTAGTCACAGTACCATGTTATATCACTACCATGTTAGTCACAGTACCATGTTATATCACAGTACCATGTTAGTCACAGTACCATGTTAGTCACAGTACCATGTTATATCACTACCATGTTAGTCACAGTACCATGTTAGTCACACTACCATGTTACAGTACCATGTTATATCACTACCATGTTAGTCACAGTACCATGTTATATCACTACCATGTTAGTCACAGTACCATGTTAGTCACAGTACCATGTTATATCACCATGTTAGTCACAGTACCATGTTATATCACTACCATGTTAGTCACAGTACCATGTTATATCACTACCATGTTAGTCACAGTACCATGTTATATCACTACCATGTTAGTCACAGTACCATGTTATATCACTACCATGTTAGTCACAGTACCATGTTAGTCACAGTACCATATTATATCACTGTTAAGTCACAGTATCTACTCACGTTATGGCACTGTAAACACAAAGTAGTAAATTCACAAAATACAATATTTTCCACAATGATTATGCACAACCTACAACAAATACTTTAAACATTGAGATCACAGTCAAACCCCTTCAGTCTCAAGGTGTTGCTACCTGCATCAACCCCCTGGAGAGGGTTTGACATTTTAGCTGTGTGTCTGAGGGTTCTGGTTTGTCTGAGGCCAGCAGCAGTATTGAACCATCACATTATATGGCACACCATATTTCATTAAAGAGGAATTACACTCAAATCTAAATTTGTTCGCTTTTCTTCCAGACCTAATTTCGATTTTAATTTAATATAATTTAAGCTTCGACGTAGACTAAAAAAATCAAGTATATTTGTTTCTCAATGAATAATTGTAATTTTGAGAGTAAATTCAATTGATTGGACATGATTTGGAAATACACACACATGTCTGTAGAAGGCACGTGACAGCCCGCTTGGAGTTTGCCAAGAAGCACCTAAAGGACTCTCAGACCATGAGAAACAAGATTCTCTGGTCTGATTGTCAAACCCTGATCTGTTTCATCTGTCTTTGTGATTGTCTCCACCCCCCTCCAGGTGTCGCCCATCTTCCCCATTATCCCCTGTGTATTTATACCTGTGTTCTCTGTTTGTCCGTTGCCAGTTCATCTTGTTTGTCAAGTCAACCAGCATCTTTGTTATCAGCTCCTGGTTTTCCCAGTCTCTCTTTTTTCTCTCCCTCCTGGTTTTTGACCCTTGCCTGTCCTGACTCTGAGCCCACCCGCCTGACCACTCTGCCTGCTCCTGACCCTGATCCTGCCTGCCGACCTTTGCCCCACCTCTGGATTGTTGACCTCTGCCTACCCTGACCCTGAGCCTGCCTGCTGACCTGTACCTTTGCCCCATCTCTGGTTTACTGACCCCTGCATGCCTTGACCTCTCTATTGCCTGCCCCTGTTGGACAATTAAACCACTGTCAATTCGACATGTCTGCATCTAGGTCTTACCTTGATTCCTGTTTCTGATAAAACCAAGTTTGAACTCTTTGGCCTGAATGCCAAGCATCACGTCTGGAGGAAACCTGGCACCATCCCTACGGTGAAGCATGGTGGTGGCAGCATCATGCTGTGGGGATGTTCTTCAGTAGCAGGTTCTGGAAGACTAGTCAGGGTCGTGGGAAAGATGAATGGAGCAAAGTACGGAGAGATCCATGATGAGAACCTGCCCAGAGCGCTCAGGACCTCAGACTAGGGGGAAGGTTCACCTTCCAACAGGACAATGACCCTAAGCACACAGCCAAGACAACACAGGAGTTGTTTCGGGACAAGTCTCTAAATGTCCTTGAGCAGTCCAGCCAGAGCCTGGACTTGAACCCGATCTAACATCTCTGGAAGAGAACTGAATATAGCTGTGCAGCGACCTTCCCCATCCAACCTGACAGAGCTTGAGAGGATCTGCAGAGAAGAATGGGAGAAACTCCCCAAATACCAGGTGTGCCAAGCTTGTAGCGTCATACCCAGTACCACTCGAGGCTGTAATCGCTGCCAAAGGTGCTTCAACAAAGTACTGAGTAAAGGGTCTGAATACTTAGGTCAATGTGATATTTCAGTTTATTTTTTATTTTTAACACATTTGCAAATATGTCCCAAAAACAGTTTTGCTTTGTCATTAAGGTGTATTGCGTGTAGATTGATGAATAAAAACAACAACAATGTAATCAATTTTAGAATAAGGCTGTAAAGTAACAAAATGTGGAAAAAGTCAAGGGGTCTGAATACTTTCCAAATGCACTGTAAGTCAGGAGGATTGGCATGGTTTTGTGTGAGATGGTCAGACAGGTGAACAGTGAGGTACGGCCAGGCTGTTAACACATGGCCAAGCACTCAGCCAGAGAGATTAATGGTTTTGACTGTGTGGCAGCAGAGTGACTGAAGATCAGTAAAACGTAATTGGGTTGAGCCATATATGGGCATAGTCAGACAGCTGCTCATAGCAGGAGCCAATCCCACACTGTCTTCATCCCTGACACACTTCCAGTGGTTCTTTACCTCAGGTAAAGATTATCACGTCCAGACACAAATGCCTTAATAAACACAAAAAAAGTTATTTTTCATTATCTTGAAGAACAAGTTTACATTTAGCAACATTTCAAACTAGTGCTGTGTGATTAATTGAAATGTCAGTTATTTTTCGTTTTTTAAATAACTAACTGACTGATGTTGGTTGAATTTTTGTTTTTTAAATAACTAACTGACTGATGTTGGTTGAATTTTTTGTTTTTTAAATAACTAACTGATGTTGGTTGAATTTTTGTTTTTTAAATAACTAACTGACTGATGTTGGTTGAATTTTTTTGTGACTGATGTTGGTTGAATTTTTTCGTTTTTTAAATAACTAACTGACTGATGTTGGTTGAATTTTTTGTTTTTTTTGTGAACTCAATGCGCTCATTACACAGTTTCTCTCGAGACAAATCAGATCCAGGCCAAACTGTTTGTTGTAGTAAGGAGTTGTAGTTTCCAACAGGTTCATATTTTACATAGTTTATCACAAAAAAACATGCCACTTTACTACAATGCCGGTCTGTGTGTTTTTTTTTATAGCTCCTACGGAAGAGACTAAATAATGTGGGATTGTGAGGGGATATGGGTGAGGGGATATGGGTGAGGGGATATGGGTGAGGGGATATGGGTGAGGGGATATGGGTGAGGGGATATGGGTGAGGGGATATGGGTGAGGGATATGGGTGAGGGGATATGGGTGAGGGGATATGGGTGAGGGGATATGGGTGAGGGGATATGGGTGAGGGGATATGGGTGAGGGGATATGGGTGAGGGGATATGGGTGAGGGGATATGGTGAGCAGCTGTTGCTTTGGGAAGAATCTTTACCAAGATCTAAGTGTTTGATATCTATTCAGAAGTCATAAAAGTATGACTCATTTACTTTGAAGAACTACAAAATAGTGATTTCTGTCAGACAGCACAGGCAACATCTTCATATAAATATGAGATGATGACTTGGAATCAAATCATAAAGTCATCAAATAAAACAAATGTAATGTACACAACGACTGAAAGGTATTAAAGTAATGTGAATCAATGACGGTTAATAAATAATACAATGGACAGTCACTGCCATCATGACACTTTTATCTACATAATGCACGTTTAAAAAACAAAACAAAACAAACAAATGTATTTTTAATTTAAATTTATTTATCAAACCGAAATCGAACAGACCTCAAAAATATCTAATTGCTCAGCATTACTTGTTGTTCTTTATAACAAAAAAAAAAAAGAATATATAGATGAACAGATTCTCTACAAAAGGGCACTTATCAAATATTGCATGTTCTGCCTCGGTATCATATGCAGAACTAGTGTTGCTTCTAAGGATACTTCCACTGTGAACGAGAGTCAAGATAAACTTTTGCTGCCAAGTGCTCAACACTTCCAGTTGTGCCTGAACTCTGTTGACATCTACGTGCTCCTCTAATTCCACCAAAGTCCTGTGGCAGATGTTATGAAATCATGTAAATTTATTGGTGACATTGAGACACTTTTTCCTTCCTTCTTTGCGATTCAAATGAGTGTCACCCTGCTTCCTCATCCTACTTAACACTAAACGGTTCACGTATTGGTTGGCAGTGGCAGCCTCTCAGCCGCTCCACCAACAGCTGTGACCCCTTGCAGGAAGTCAGGCATCCCACTTCCTGTGGCAAGCTGTGCCACTGGCTCATGGCCGGGGATGGCATTCTAATTGGTGTCCTCTCACCTTTGAAACTGCGATGCGAAATCTCTGACAGTTCTTGGCAGCAGGAAGACTTCAACTGTCCTTGAAGAAAAGACAAAAAAAAAAAAGTCCGATCAGATGCAAATAGATGCGGAAGTTAAAACATTCAAAGACAAAGTCTTTTAAAGGAAAAGTAACGTTGAAGGAGGTTGTGGAGACGACAGAGGATGGACAACTGAAAGGAATGGTGAGAAGGAGCTGGCTCATACCGACATTTGTCAAAGATATTGACCGGCTCCATTAAATTAGGGCTTTATTCAAACCGTAGAGTTGAAGATCCTGTTTATAGCATGATTGACAATTAAAAGGCAATGTTCCCACGGTCGCAGAGACTGCATTCGACGGTAAACGCAGCACAACATCAGTACTATCAGAAATGACCTTAACATTTTGACACTGATCTTCATGCGATACGGATTGAATCCACACCTTATTTGGTTTCATCTCTGCTAGTGGTTAGAATCCCTAAATCACTCTGTTATGCCAATAAATAAGATCATTTTCTCTGTGTATTATAAGAGAGGATTAAACGTTGGGAATCAGGTGTAAGTGGAATTTAACAATTCAACGTCAACATCTACACCATGTACATCTTCGGCTGTCCCTATATGAGACCTCCAGTTAGAACCCTTTTGGGTTCCATGTAGAACCCTCTGTGGAAATGGTTCTATACAGGTTCTATACGGAACCCAAAAGGGTTCTACCTGAAAAAGGGTTCTACCTGGAACAAAATAGGGTTATTCAAAGGGTTCTCAAACGAGCACAGCAAAAGAACCCTTTTAGGTTCTAGATAGAAAATGTTTCTAAGAGTGTAGTGTAGGATTGTTGGCTGGTTCTGTTCACTTCAGAAGGCCTGAATGTGTGATTTATCTGTGGGCTGACGAGTAGAATCAACAGCATCAACAACAATGCCCCTCCTATCCTAAATCACATCACATTTTATTGGTCACATACACGTGTTTAGCAGATGTTATTGCGGGTGTAGCGAAATGCTTAAACATGTTTTGGGTAAGTAATGATTTGGTTCTGTATAAACCAATAAACCTTCTAATAAAAATAGAATTACAAACAAAAGTATTTGAATTAAAAGTAATGTAAACACAACCTTTAGTTGATGTTTTACAGGAGTAGATACACATCAATTAGTTCAGCAACGAGCAGGGTAAATGACACTGGGATTAAAGTTACACGGAATAATCATAACGTGTCACTACATTATTGTTGTACATTATGTTTACGTCCTCATCTTCACAGTACATCGTCAGTCACAAACAATTAACACATGGGATTTAAGTATCTACGGCACTTGAAGGGATATCAGAGATGTAAAAAAAAAGGGGATTTAATATCAACTACACTGTCTGCACTTTGTACTTTATCAGATGGTGCACTTGGGGAAAAGAACACTATCTACTCTGTTAAGAGGGAGCCCTTGGGTATCAAACATCTTAAATGTCAGAGCCAGGCTAAATTTAAAGAGTAAATTATTCATGTGACCCCGGCAGAGGCAGAACGGGAGGTTACCGCCAAGACTCATAGGCAGAGGGGTGAAACTGACAGCAAAGCAGCACCAGAGAACACATGTCACAAATAGCATCCTATTCCCTATTAAGTGCACTACTTTTGACCAGATCCTTATTGCATTCCCTATGGGCCCTGCTTAAAAAGTAGTGCACTAAATAGGGAATAGGGTCCCATTTGACACTACAACAAAGTCTTCAGAACACGGTTTAGAGAGGGAGTGTGGGGGGGGGTTCAGCGTTTCAGCAGCTGTTACAGCAAGCAGGGGAGTGACCTGCTCACTAAACCATAAATAAGTGTTGGATAATATGCAGAAGGGTAATCTCTAAGAAGAGTAGTAGTACTTGGAGTTATGGTGGCACCTTGGGAGGTGATGACTGGAGATGAGAGGCATTTTGAAAGACTTGTTTTGATAATCAGTGGCTGTATTGGAGGGGGAGTGGTTTCACCTCTCCTAGGCAATCAGCAATTAGTACAGGGAGGTGGGCTCTCCACCTCTCCTAGGCAATCAGCAATTAGCACAGGGAGGTGTGCTCTCCACCTTTGCTAGGCAATTAGCAATTAGTGTTAGTACTTCAGTCTCCCTTGGTTTATCAGCAGCAGGTTTGTTGCAAAATTGTGACGGTTCTGTTGAGTTGGTGAAGGGAGGAAGAGAGCGAGGCTCCTCACTTCATTATCTTATCTTATCTAGTTGTTTTATGATCATCTCATTTTGCAGCTTTGTCAACTGTCTTTTCTATACCTGTTCACTCCTCTCCCTGTAGGCTTTACAGACACTCCCCACCCTTGGCTGCAACCCTTCTAATTTTGTGTACCCTGCGCTCACTGCCCATGTGGAATTCCTGGTCTTTGGCAACATTTGGAACTGCAGATCTGCAGGTCAGGAACACTTAATTCATCTCAGCCCACGCTGCCCTTCAGTCCCTTTAATTTTTTGGGGGCCCTGATGGAAACATGGATCACCTCAGAGAACACTGCTACTCCAGGTAGCCTTCATCTGATGACGTTTTCTCTCATAGTCTGAGAGTATCTGGTCGACGTGGTGACGGCACAGGTCTACTTATTTCTCTGGAGATTCTCTTCTCTCAACTGTCCATCTATCGCCCACCAGGTGCCCTGGGAGAGTTCCTCGATGAGCTTGACACCTTGATAAGCTAATTTCCCAACGATGGCTCACCATTCTTCGTACTTGGCGACTTCAATCTGCCGACATCTGGCTTTTTTAAAATTCATTTTTTTACCCTTCCTTTCCTCTTTTGACCTCCCACTTTTCCAATCCCCTCCCACTTTCCCAGTCTCCTCCCACTTTCCCAGTCCCCTCCAACTCACAAGGCAGGCAATACACTTCACCTCATCTTTACTAGAGGCTGTTCACCTACTAATCTCGCTGCAACCCCCCCACTCCAGGTCTCTGATCACTACTTTGTTTTCCTTTTCTGTCTATCTTTCCTCCAACCCTAATCACTCAGCCCCTACCCAGATGGTCATACGCCGTCGCAATATTCTCTCTCCTCGTCTATCCTATCATCTCTCCCTTCTGCTAAATCCTTCTGGCTCCTGATTCTGCCTCTTCGACCCTACTCTCCTCCCTTTCCTCATCCTATGACTTGCACTGTCCCCTTTCCCCCCGGCCGGCTCGGCCCACCTTTCCTGCTCCGTGACTGACTCATTGCCCTGGGGGAGTTTACAGGACAAAGCTGCGGGCAGCCGAGCGAAAAACAGAGAAACTCAATTCCGGAGGCCCTATCGTCCTTTCACTCCCTCGTCTGAACCTTCTCTTCCTCTGTATCTGCTGCTAAAGCCACTTTCTACCACTTTAAACACAACTTCTCTATGCATTGACCTTTCTCCCCTCTCTACCAGATGACCTCCTGCGAATAGTGAGGTCTGACTGGCCGACAACCCCCATCCACCTACCTTCTACAGATCATCTCCGGGGACTTTCTCCCATTTTCCTCACTTCCCTCATCAACTCATCCCTGACCATTTGTGGCGTCCCCTCGGACCTTAAAATGGCCAGAGCCGCTCCCCTCAAGACACCAACACTTGACTCCTCTGATGTCAAACTATAGACCTGCCTTCCTTTTCTTTCCAAAACACTCGAGCATGCTGTCTCTGATCAACTTTCTCGTTATCTCTCTCAGAATGATCTTCTTGATCCTATCCAGGCAGGCTTCAAGACGGGTCACTCAACCGAGACTGCAAGGCAGCAAGCCTAGTGGTTAGAGCGTTGGGCCAGTAACTGGAAGGTTGCTGGATCGAATCTCAGAGATGACAAGGTACAAATCTGATCTGCCCCTGAGCAAGGCAGTTAACACACTGTTCCCCGGGTGCCGACGACGTGGATGTTGATTTAAGGCAGCCCCCCGCACCTCTCTGCTTCAGAGGGGTTGGGTTAAAACGTGGAAAACACATACAATGCCTTCGACTGAAACAACTAACTAGGTATCCCTTTCGTTTCTATTTGTCACGGGGATCTCCGCACTGCCAAAGCCGACTCTCTCTCTGTCTCTGTCTCCCCTCTGTTCTCATCCTCCTAGAACATCGTGAACCATCAGATTCTCCTTTCCACTCTCCCAGGGCTGGGTCATCTCAGGATCTGCACACTCTTGGATTGCATCATACCTGGCAGGGCGCTCTGACCAGGTGATGCAGAGTATATGTGTGTGTTACCGGCCTCAGTCTGTAGCTGAGGTGGCCTGTAACTGTAAAAAGACCGGACACAAGTTTACATCTGCTAATTTCTGACTTTCTTTATTCTCAATGGTTTTTTTTCTTGTTCAATTGTCTATTTTCTTGTTTGTGAATGTTTTAAGTACAAACAAGTGCACACATTAAACTACACAACATAAATATCATTTTACCTAAAGCAGAATTCTACAATGTTCCACAAATTACCCGGTGTTACTTTCACATGAAAACCAAAATGTATTTCACATTCATACAGTATGTATTTTTATTTTCTACGTCGTACAGAAATAGTGAAGACATCGATTATGAAATAGCACATATGGAATCACGTAGTAACCAAAAAAGTGTTAAACATGTCAAAATATATTTGATACTCTTCAAAGTAGCCAACCGTTGCCTTGACAGCTTTGAACACTCTTGGCATTCCCTTAAACAGTTTCACCTGGAATGCTTGTCTTGAAGGAGTTCCCACATATACTGAGCACATGTTGGCTGCTTTACCTTCACTCTGCGGTCCGACTCATCCCAAACCATCTAAATAGGGTTGAGGTCGGGTGATCTAATGTAGAACTACATCACTCTCCTTTGTCAAATAGCCCTTACACAGTCTTGAGGTGTGTTGGGTCATCGTCATGTTGAAAAACAAATGATAGTCCTACTAAGCACAAAACATATGGGATGGCCTATTGTTGCAGAATGCTAATAATTCACTGACAGTGTCACCAGCCGAGCACCATCACACTTCCTCCTCCAAGCTTCACGGCGGGAACCACACATAAGGAGATAATCCGTTAACCTACTCTGTGCCTCACAAAGACATGGCGGTCGGAACCAAAAATGTCAAGTTTGCATTCATAAGACCAAAGGCCAGATTTCCACTAATTGAAATGCATTCTAGGGGACTACCTCATTAAGCTGGTTGAGAGAATGCCAAGAGTGTGCAAAGCTGTCATCAAGGCAAAGTGTTGCTACTTTGAGTAATCTCAAATACATAATATTTAGATTTAACACTTTTTGTTGTTCTTGGTTACTACATGATTCCATATGTGCAATTTCATGGTGATGTCTTCTCTATTATTCTACAATGTAGAAAATAGCAAAAATAAAGAAAAACCCTTGAATGAGTAGGTGTGTCCCAACTTTTGACTGGTACCGTACCTTTAATAGTAAAAAGAATAGACACAAGTTTATGTCTTCAAAGTTCTGACACTTTCTTTATTCTGAATAATGGTGCTTTCGCTTTGCCAGAACTTGCTGTTTCTCTAACTACCACAGTGCAACACCGCCATCTAGTGCCCTGATGGACTACTATTGCTAAAGCATGTAGAATATACAATTTAGATTAATACAAACATATAAACTGGTTTTAAAAAATAAAATAAATTGTCTGTTTTTAGTGACTTTGTTTTCAACCCATTACATCTGCACCACATACTCTCACTACTGGTGTCCCCCAGGGCTCAGTTCTAGGCCCTCTCTTTGTCTCTCTATACATCAAGTCACTAGGCTCCATCATATGGTCTCTCCTGTCATTTGCTGTGCTGATGACACTCAACCACCCCCCTTCCCCCTTCTGACACACAGTTGGCGACACGCATCTCTGTGTGTCTGGCAGATACAGTGTCGTAACTTGGATGTCGGCCCACCGCCTCAAGGTCAAACTCGACAAGTGGCGCAGGTCCTAATCCAAGCACTTGTCCTCTCCCGTCTGGACTACTACAACTCGCTGTTGGCTGGGCTCTCCGCTTGTGCCATCAAACCCCTGCATCTTATCCAGAACTCTGCAGTCCACTTTGGTTTTCAACCTTTCCGAGTTCTCTTATGTTACCACGCTCCTCCACCCACACGACTGGCTTCCAATCGAAGCGTACATCCACTGAAGGCAATGGTACTTGGCCTACGGAACAGAAAGAGGAGCTGCCCCTCACCAACTGAAAGCTACGTTATTGAAGAAAAATGTACTTTCTATACCTGTGATTTGTGGTTGTCCCACCGAGCTATCTGAAGATGAATGCTGAAGATATCTGAAGATGAAGGTGAAGATGAACTAAGTGTAAGTGAATAGGAGCATCTGCTAAATGACTAAAACGTAAAAATATAACGTAACGATTCAAGGACTGAACTAAACATATTATCCAGTGTGTTGGGACAAAATTAATTGTCATGAAACGCTTTACGACTACCGTTTACGATGGTATACAATGTTATCAACAACAAAAAAATCAACAAAAAAATCTGTAGAGATCACGTGAGACCGGAGAATACTCCACTTATTATATAGATCTCACAGGAAGAGGTCTCGTTTGTTCACACAGAGATTGCTTGAAAACTTGTGCGTGTCCGTGCATGTGCGTGAATGTGGTGTCTATGCGTGTGAGCATAATGCTGAATTTGAATTGGCCACATCCCACAGGAAGCAGAATTTGAATTGAAGGAAGTATAATTTAATTCAAACCCGATTTAACTGAAACTTGAAACATTAGTCTCATTAATTTGATATGTTTTATCAAAAGAGTATGCCACGTAATAATGCAATGAATACACATACCATTTCAAATATTAGTTTATCAAACCGTATTTTTCTTTGTGATGAGATGTCAGATTGTTCCCTTCAAAACTGTAGTGTTTCTCTAATGCATTCTGGGGACTTTATTGGTTCTTATATTTAAAAACATTTAGGGTATTATGAATTATTGTAGAGAGCTCATAACATGATCTTCAAATATTTCCAGATCACCGTAATTATAAAAAAAATGTTTTAGGATAAAATGTTCAACCTCGTGCTCCATGGTAGTGGTAACCATACATGATGTCAAGATAAATATTTCTGTAGTGACGTGTAGAATAAATCATTCACTGAACTAAATTCTACTTCCTTTCATTCAAATTCAATTCAAACTATGCTACTTGTGGGGTGTGGCCAATTCAAAATAAATTAAAATTCAAACATTTAATTGGAATTAAAGAGCAATTCACAGCTTAATTCAGAATAGACCCCAATCCTGATTTATGTGTGAATATGTTCATCCTCTTGAGCATCCAATCAAGTAAATATGTAACATTTAAAAACAAACTTTTAGACCAATGAATCCATTTAGATGGTCGTGCCATCCCATCTAGTGGGAAGTCATTCAATTAGACTATAGAATGACAGTACTGAGAGGGAAAGGAAACCAACAATGACCTTCAATTAGACTATAGAATGACAGTACTGAGAGGGAAAGGAAACCAACAATGACCTTCAGTTAGACTATAGAATGACAATACTAAGAGAAAAGGAGAAAGTAGAGGGGAAAATCAAAATTGAAAATGTTCTGCTCTTTTGTTTAAAGAATGTGATGTTTGCAGAGATAAAGACTGACAAGACTGAGATAAATCTAGGACTATCTAATTCCACTACAATAACATCTAAATTGCATTTGTAGCCATGCTAGTTTACAGACAGAGTAATCATGTTGTTGACCTTTTAGGGTATATAGCTGAGTGGAATAGGGTTTTAGGGTATATAGCTGAGTGGAATAGGGTTTTAGGATATATAGCTGAGTGGAATAGGGTTTTAGGATATATAGCTGAGTGGAATAGGGTTTTAGGATATATAGCTGAGTGGAATAGGGTTTTAGGGTATATAGCTGAGTGGAATAGGGTTTTAGGGTATATAGCTGAGTGGAATAGGGTTTTAGGATATATAGCTGAGTGGAATAGGGTTTTAGGATATATAGCTGAGTGGAATAGGGTTTTAGGGTATATAGCTGAGTGGAATAGGGTTTTAGGGTATATAGCTGAGTGGAATAGGGTTTTAGGATATATAGCTGAGTGGAATAGGGTTTTAGGGTATATAGCTGAGTGGAATAGGGTTTTAGGGTATATAGCTGAGTGGAATTGGGTTTTTAGGGTATATTGCTGAGTGAAATGTAGGTCTACAGAAAGACTGTTCAGATACTGATCAGGTTTTGGATTGAATAGGGCCTGAGATCACACAGCGAAAGAGAGCAGTACAATTGTTTTGCACTTAGGTTCTATGCCATTTACAGTGGCTTGCGAAAGTATTCACCCCCATGGCATTTTTCATACTTTGTTGTCTTACAACCTGGATTTGAAATGGATTTTTTTGTGGGGGGCGGGGGTTGTATCATTTGATTTACACAACATGCCTACCACTTTAAAGATGCACATTTTTTTTATTGTGAAATTAACAAGAAATAAAACCAAAAAAACAGAAAACTTGAGCGTGCATAACTATTCAACCCCCCAAAGTCAATACTTTGTAGAGCCACCTTTTGCAGCAATTACAGCTGCAAGTCTCTTGGGGTATGTCTCTATAAGCTTGGCACATCTAGCCACTGGGATTTTTTCCCATTCTTCAAGGCAAAACTGTTCCAGCTCCTTAAAGTTGGATGGGTTCTGCTGGTGTACAGCAATCTTTAAGTCATACCACATATTCTCAATTGGATTGAGGTCTGGACTTTGACTAGGCCATTCCAAAACATTTAAATGTTTCCCATTAAACCATTCAAGTGTTGCTTTAGTAGTATGCTTATGGTCATTGTCCTGCTGGAAGGCGAACCCCAGTCCCAGTCTCAAATCTCTGGAAGACAAACAGGGTTCCCTCCAGAATTTCCCTGTATTTAGCACAATCCATCATTCCTTCAATTCTGACCAATTTCCCAGTCCCTGCCGATGAAAAACATCCCCAAAGCATGATGCTGCCACCACCATGGTTCACTGTGGGGATGTTATTCTCGGGGTGATGGGAGGTGTTGGGTTTAGCGTTTTCTAGACATAGCGTTTTTCTTGATGGCCAAAAAGCAACATTGTAGTTTCATCTGACCAGAGTACCCTTTTCCACATGTTTGGGGAGTCTCCCACATACCTTTTGGCGAACACCAAACATTTTTGCTTATTTTTTTCTGGGCACTCTTCGGGAAAGCCCAGCTCTGTGGAGTGTATGGCTTAAAGTGGTCCTATGGACAGATGCTCCAATTTCCGCTGTGGAGCTTTGCAGCTCCTTCAGGGTTATCTTTGGTCTCTTTGTTGCCTCTCTGATTAATGCCCTCCTTGCCTGGTCTGTGAGTTTTGGTGGACGGCCGTATCTTGGCAGGCTTGTTGTGGTGCCATATTCTTTCCATTTTTAATAATGGATTTAATGGTGCTCCATGGGATCTTCAAAGTTTGGGATATTTTTTTTAGCCCAAACCTGATCTGTACTTCTCCACAACATTGTCCCTGACTTGTTTGGAGAGCTCCTTGGTCTTCATGGTGCTGCTTGCTTGGTGTTGCCCCTTGATTAGTGATGTTGCAGACACTGGGGCCTTTCAGAACAGGTGTATATGTAGTGAGATCATGTGACAGATCATGTGACACTTAGATTGCACACAGGTGGACCTTATTTAACTAATTATGTGACTTCTGAAGGTAATTGGTTGCACCAGATCTTATTTAGGAGCTTCATAGCAAAGGGGATGAATACATATGCACCACCACTTTTTTATTTTTTGAAACAGGTAATTTTTTTCATTTCACTTCACCAATTTGGACTATTTTGTGTATATCCATTACATGAAATCCAAATAAAAATCCATTTAAATCACAGATTGTAATGCAACAAAATAGGAAAAATGCCAAGGGAGGTAAATACTTTTGCAAGGTACTGTACACAATCTAGTCAAATGTCTAGTTTTTTTGTAACCTTTTTTTCCAACTATTAAATGGTTCCAGGTAATCTACACTCTTAGAGAAACAAGGTGCTATCTAGAACCTAAAAGGGTTCTTCGGCTGTCCCCATAGGATAACCCTTTGACGAAACATTTTAGTTTTTTTTGATCCCAGATAGAAGCCATTCCCCAGGGGGTTCTACATGGAACCCAAAATAGTATTACCTGGAACCAAAAAGGGTTCTAACTGGAACCAAAAAGGGTTCTTCTATGGGGACAGCCGAATAAACTTTTCTAATAGTGTACGGTGCTGTGTTGTGTTCCCTGAGTAATTTGTAGGCTGAGGGCCGATGTCAGTATTTACACTGGAGACTTCCACATCCCTCTCCCTCTCTATCCTTCCCTTATTTAACAGGACAAAGGTGTTGAGTGTACAGGTTCTGACAATTACGCCTGTAGGTTCTCTCAGTAAGGCCATGTCAAGACAGAGCAATGTCCTTCAATTGCAATCCACTTGCATTAGCAGACAACATTGTATGACAATATGGGAAGCTAGCAATGTATTCAATTCCATTTGAAACATTACAGAACATTTCAGTACTCTGAACAGCCAACAACCTCAATTCTCGGCATGTTTGTGTCTCTGAGGTCTTCGCATGGAAGGAGTCAAGTATAAAAACAGAGTTTATTCGAATGACATCAGGATTACAACCTGCTACCAGATGCTTCAGACTAGCCAGTCTAGTGGACGTCTAATGAATCATGAATCCTTTGACTACTAAGTGACAGACGAGAAGTCCTAGGGAGCGGTTGTTTTTTGGCTTGACTGATATTCCCTTAACACCTGCACTATGACAGCCACAAGCCTCTCTTCCAAGCTCACATAACTGTCTTGACTGTCGCAAGGGATTTGGTGGATAGCATGTGCACACAGAAGTCTTGGCATTGAAATCTGAAGGGAAATAATATGTTTTACAGTTGTTTTATGTTGCTTTTACAAGATCCTGATATTGTCTTTCCACAATATAACAAAAGTCATGCATAAATGTTTTATTTTTGGGGGGCGGGGGGCAAAAGACCTGATCTTCTAAATATCCTCCAACTGATCATCTCAGTGGGACATTGATGAAAAAGATACTTAAGGTTTCAACAGGTGCGCTACGTTGGTTTAGAAGTGTGTGTGGGGGGGTAGACATAACCTGGCGGGGGCTCTCGGTGTCCTCCAGAATTTTTGGGGCACCTAAAGCTAATTTTCTACACAATCTAATATTGTCACGCCTGCTCCCGCTCTTCCCCCCTGGTGCTCGAGGTCGCCAGGCTCCCCAACGTTACGCACTCCTGCCACCATCATTACGCACACCTGCTTCCCTTGTCACGCGCATTGGACTCACCTGGACTCAATCACCTGTGTTATTTCCTTCCCTATATCTGTCTGTTCCCCAGTTCTGTTCCCCGCTTCCACATTAACGTTCGTATGTCGTTTTGTTACCCCTGTTCCTGTCTTGTTCCTTGTCTGTTCCTCATTAAATGTTTGACTCCCAGTACCCGCTTCTCGACTCCCTCCTCGGTCCTTACCAATAGGACCCTTTTGGGGTCATTGTATCGTGTTTGTTTTGGAATCACTTTTATTTTAAATAAGAACATCATATTTTTCGAAACAATTCTACATGAATGTGGATGTTACTATGGTTATGAATAATCCTGAATGAATCATGAATAATGATGAGTGAGAAAGGTATAGGTGTACAAAAATCATACCCAGCCAAAAATGCTAACCTCCCTGATATTGTAATGCTGAGAGGTTAGCATGTCTTCGGGGTATGATATAAAATGCTAACCTTCCTGATATTGTTATACTGAGAGGTTAGCATGTCTTCGGGGTATGATATAAAATGCTAACCTTCCTGATATTGTAATGCTGAGAGGTTAGCATGTCTTCGGGGTATGATATAAAATGCTAACCTTCCTGATATTGTAATGCTGAGAGGTTAGCATGTCTTGGGGGTATGATATAAAATGCTAACCTTCCTGATATTGTAATACTAAGAGGTTAGCATGTCTTCAGGTTACGATATAAAATGTTAACCTCCCTGATATTGTAGTGCTGAGAGGTTAGCATGTCTTGGGGCCATGACATAAAATGTTAACCTCCCTGATATTGTAATGCTGAGAGGTTAGCATGTCTTGGGGGTATGATATTAGCGCATCTGTAACTTTCTCACTCATCAATATTGACGATTGATGCAGGATGATCCGTAACCATGGCAGCATCCACATTCATGTAGAAGTGTTTAGAAACATACTATATTATTATTTACAATAAAAGTGATTCCAAAGTGACACAATACATGTTTTACCATTCATTTATATTGGGCACAAAACACAACCAAAACAAACAGCAAATGCTTCCAACACATGTATAGAGCATTAAGCTTGATGTCGTCATTTGGTGCTATAAATGTAGGACCAAACATTTAACTTCTGACTACTTTAATACACATACAAGTGAATTTGTCACAATACTTTTGCTCCCCTAAAATGGGGAAGGACCAATTACACTAAATTCTGTAATTTCTAAACAGTGCACCAGATATGTATGAAAATACCCTCAAATTAAAGCTGCCAGTCGGCACCCATAGTCACTGTTTGATTTCAAATCCTAACTTTAGGAGTATAGAAGAAAACATGTTGATTTTAATTTCTGCCCTGCAGCGCCCCCACCCCAATGCACACCACTCAGCCAGGGGTCCCCCGCCCTGCAGCGCCCCAACCCAACGCACCCCACTCAACCAGGGGTCCTCCGCCGTGCAGCGCCCCAACCCAACACACCCCACTCACCCAGGGGTCCTCCGCCGTGCAGCGCCCCAACCCAACACACCCCAGTCAGCCAGGGTTCCCCTGCCCTGCAGCGCCCCCACCCAACGCACCCCACTCAGCCAGGGGTCCCCTGCCCTGCAGCGCCCCCACCCAACGCACCCCACTCAGCTATAGGATCTTAGCAAAACATTAATTATTTGTTTCAGGTGTGTTAGGTCAAGGCCAGAGTGTCAACAGTACAGCAGAGCCCCAGAGCCAGGACTGAGCAGCCCAGCAGCTAGGGATGGCCTAAATAGGTATCTCTCCTGGTATGGGCATGTTTTCAATAAAAACTCCTTTTGTCATACAGTATTCCATATAAGGCATCCAGACCTTATGAAAGTTGCACAGTATACCCATAATCTTGTAATAAATCACATCTTGCGATACATAATGTGACATTTCTGCCAACCATTGTGGCATTGTGGGAGGATAACCAGCCTTCCAATTAATGGCAATGCATTTATTAGACACTATATATGTTAGGTTACAGAGTTTTTCTTCTGATAACAGTCTCCAGTATCAACATTTCCAAGCAAACAAAAACAGGGAGAAGGGAGAATCTGTAGACATGCTAAGATAAAAGCCAGCCTTCACAAGACCATACAATATTGAAATATGTCCCTTTTTGTGTTTTACACCTCCAGCAGAGGAATTACATTTCGGAGTGGATGATATTCAGTTTCACTGGCATACAGTACGTTTTATGAATGGTCTTAACCTGCAGTAATTTATGTCTAAGATTATATGAACATGGCTGTGCATTCAAACATTTTTTGTATCTATTCATCATCGTCTTTTGTGTTTCCCAGGTCTTCTTCACCTTTCTGTTTTTACATGTTTTGTGTCATTGGGAAAAAGCCTCTATCAACAGTTTGGAAATCCACTTTAGGAAGATTGTCAGAATGCCTTAAAATTCTTTAAATCTTTGAAGCTTCTCGCTTGTCCAGTGTTTGCTCCACAGAGAGAATAAAGTGTTGCATCTGCAATAGACCACAGACTGGTCTTCCCTGGCTGCCTGACCTCAGCTCCATCACAGACTGGTCTTCCCTGGCTGCCTGACCTCAGCTCCATCACAGACTGGTCTTCCCTTGCTGCCTGACCTCAGCTCCATCACAGACTGGTCTTCCCTTGCTGCCTGACCTCAGCTCCATCACAGACTGGTCTTCCCTGGCTGCCTGACCTCAGCTAAATCACAGACTGGTCTTCCCTGGCTGCCTGACCTCAGCTAAATCACAGACTGGTCTTCCCTGGCTGCCTGACCTCAGCTAAATCACAGACTGGTCTTCCCTGGCTGCTTGACCTCAGCTCCATCACAGACTGGTCTTCCCTTGCTGCCTGACCTCAGCTCCATCACAGACTGGTCTTCCCTGGCTGCCTGAACTCAGCTAAATCACAGACTGGTCTTCCCTGGCTGCCTGACCTCAGCTAAATCACAGACTGGTCTTCCCTGGCTGCCTGACCTCAGCTAAATCACAGACTGGTCTTCCCTGGATGCTTGACCTCAGCTCCATCACAGACTGGTCTTCCCTGGCTGCCTGACCTCAGCTCCATCACAGACTGGTCTTCCCTGGCTGCCTGACCTCAGCTCCATCACAGACTGGTCTTCCCTGGCTGCCTGACCTCAGCTCCATCACAGACTGGTCTTCCCTTGCTGCCTGACCTCAGCTCCATCACAGACTGGTCTTCCCTTGCTGCCTGACCTCAGCTCCATCACAGACTGGTCTTCCCTGGCTGCCTGACCTCAGCTCCATCACAGACTGGTCTTCCCTGGCTGCCTGACCTCAGCTAAATCACAGACTGGTCTTCCCTGGCTGCCTGACCTCAGCTAAATCACAGACTGGTCTTCCCTGGCTGCCTGACCTCAGCTAAATCACAGACTGGTCTTCCCTGGCTGCCTGACCTCAGCTAAATCACAGACTGGTCTTCCCTGGCTGCTTGACCTCAGCTCCATCACAGACTGGTCTTCCCTTGTTGCCTGACCCTGCTGAGGTCCCTTTCACCATCTGATCCAAAATCGGCAGTGCATCAAATGCTTGTTCTCCTTGTTCTGAGGCATGACAGAGAATGAGGCACGACAGAGAATTACCTTGATATATATATGTATGTATATATGTATGTATATATGTATATATATACACCAAGGTAATTCTCTGTCGTGCCTCATTCTCTGTCGTGCCTCAGAACAAGGAGAACAAGCATTTGATACACTGCCAATTTTGCAGGTTTTCCTACTTACAAAGCATGTAGAGGTCTGTATTTTTTATCATAGGTACACTTCAACTGTGAGAGACGGAATCTAAAACAAAAATCCAGAAAATCACATTGTATGATTTTAAGTAAATAATTATGCTATACTGACTGTGATTGACTGTGATTAATATATATTTTTAGCCGACTTTTGGCTAGCCCGGTGGTACATCAACTGGTCGAAAATAAGTTAATTTAATTAATTTACTTCTGTTGAAACGGGGAAAAAACAAAGACTATAAAACATTTCCATACACACAAATGCTGTTAGATTTAGCTACCTGACTGTAGCTGGAGAACTTTATTTGAGAGGGGATGAAACATCAGCTACCGTTACATGTCAGTTACACTACTAGCTCAGCACAGGGAGTAAATACTTGTTTTCCTTCTTTCTGTTATTAAGTTAAACAGCCTTGCCATCAGTGAAATAAAGAGTGGCCAGATTCGGGAGAAAAAAAAGCACAACAGACACAGACGGCAACGGCCTCTGTTCGCACTAAACCACCAAAACAGCCTACCTGACTGCTCTGAGGCATCTGCATGGTCCTAATGCACACCGATGCCTCTTTTAATATCACAGTGCAATGATACAACTGAAGGGGGGGGGCAAAAATTATATTTTAAGATGTGTGTGTGTGTGTGTGTGTGTGTGTGTGTGTGTGTGTGTGTGTGTGTGTGTGTGTGTGTGTGTGTGTGTGTGTGTGTGTGTGTGTGTGGTGTGTGTGTGTGTGTGTGTGTGTGGTGTGTGTGTGTGTGTGTGTGTGTGTGTGTGTGTGTGTGTGTGGTGTGTGTGTGTGTGTGTGTGTGTGTGTGTGTGTGTGTGTGTGTGTGTGTGTGTGGGGGAGGGGTATGTCCCCCTGTCCCCAGTGAAAGTTGCACCCCGGAGTTTGACGTTTTTCTTAGAAACCTTTAACTGGGTACAGCACATCCTCACATAGTACATGCTGTTCGACACCATAGTGGAAGCTGCACCACCCTCTGGAGAGCCCTGCGGTTGCAGGCGGTGCAATTGTCACTGTGGTGTTGAATGCTGAGCTGTAGTCAATGAACAGCTTTCATACAAGAGGTATTCCTCTTGTCCAGATGGGATAGGGCAGTGTGCAGTGCGATGGTGATTGCAAACAGTCAGCCCAACGCATCACCGGGGGCACACTACCTGCCCTCCAGGACACCTACAGCACCCGATGTCACAGGAAGGCCAAAAAATATCATCAAGGACAACAACCTCCCGAGCCACTGCCTGTTCACCCCCTATAATCCTGAAGGCGAGTTCAGTACAGGTGCATCAAAACTTTGACCAAGAGACTGAAAAACAGCTTCTATCTCAAGGCCATCAGACTGTTAAATTGTGTTCACCAGGACATCAGATGCTGCTGCCCTATACACACAGACTTAAAATCACTGCCCGCGTTAATACTCATCTCATATGTTTATACTGTATTCTATTCTAATGTATGCCGCTCTGACCTTGCTCATTCATATGTTAATATTTTCTTAATTCCATTCCTTTGGATTTGCGTGTATTGTTGTGAAATTGTTAAATAATTACTTGTTAGACATTGCTGCACTGTTGGAGCTAGCAACACAAGCGTTTCACTACACCCATATAATAGCATCTGCTAAAACACGTGATTGTGACCAATTAAATTCTATTTGATTTGACTACAGTATGGAAGAAAGGTGTCACTTCTTTAAATGGTGGAAAAGATGAGGTGTCAGAACAAAAGCACTAATAGACTGGAATACATCAAATGATGTGGAGTGGAACCAAACCGGGGTTTCTTTCTTCAAGGCTCAGTTTCTGTCAAATCAGTCACATGGTCACGTGTGTGGGACTAGTGAATTTACTACTGCAGATGTTTTTTGGGTGGGACAAACTTTAAATGTAAAGTATTGTTTTACAAACATGTCTGAGTTGCACTATTCATGTTTGAATTCACTATTCATCTTTGAGAAGATGTGACGTGTGAAAAGCAACAAAACAGAAAAAAGACTCACGCACAAACTCACACTAGTGTCTTTATAATTTGACATTTGAATGATTTGATTTTGACACATTTATGGCTGTATAAACAGATTCACTGTCAGTCGGATATGATTATCTGTCTGGATTCGATTCCTGCTCACCGGTGAACATGTTTAAGATCTATTTATTTTTTATTTATTTTTATTTATTTTACCTTTATTTAACTAGGCAAGTCAGTTTTAAGAACAAATTCTTATTTTCAATGACGGCCTAGGAACAGTGGGTTAACTGCCTGTTCAGACATGGATACGATTCCTGCTCACTGGTGAACATGTTTAAGATCTATAAACAGTCTTCTTTGAAAGAACATCAGGGCTATTTCATGTGATGTCAAATACCTCCTGAGGTATTTGCTGTGTTCTTCAATTGTAGCTATGATGAATTTGTAAGTACAGTCGTGGTCAAAAGTTTTGAGAATGACACAAATATTAATTTTCCCAAAGTTTGCTGCTTCAGTGTCTTTAGGTATTTTTTGTCAGATGTTACTATGGAATATTGAAGTATAATTACAAGCATTTAATAAATGTCAAAGGCTTTTATATAATGACAATTACATGAGGTTGATGCAAAGAGTCAATATTTGCATTGTTGACCCTTCTTTTTCAAGACCTCTGCAATCTGCCCTGGCATGCTGTCAATTAACTTCTGGGCCACATCCTGACTGATGGCAGCCCATTCTTGCATAATCAATGCTTGGAGTTTGTCAGAATTTGTGGGGTTTTGTTTGTCCACCCGCCTCTTGAGGATTGACCACAAGTTCTCAATGGGATTAAGGTCTGGGGAGTTTCCTGGCCATAGACCCAAAATATCGATGTTTTGTTCCCCGAGCCACTTAGTTATCACTTTTGCCTTATGGCAAGGTGCTTCATCATGCTGGAAAAGGCATTGTTCGTCACCAAACTGTTCCTGGATGGTTGGGAGAAGTTGCTCTCGGAGGATGTGTTGGTACCGTTCTTTATTCATGGCTGTGTTCTTAGGCAAAATTGTGAGCGAGCCCATTTCCTTGAATGAGAAGCACACATGAATGGTCTCAGGATGCTTTACTGTTGGCATGACATAGGACTGATGGTAGCTCTCACCTTGTCTTCTCCGGACAAGCTTTTTTCCGGATGCCCCAAACAATCGGAAAGTGGATTCATCAGAGAAAATGACTTTACCCCAGTTCTCAGCAGTCCAATCTCTGTACCTTTTGCAGAATATCAGTCTGTCCCTGATGTTTTTCCTGGAGAGAAGTGGCTTCTTTGCTGCCCTTCTTGACACCAGGCCATCCTCCAAAAGTCTTTGCCTCACTGTGTGTGCAGATGCACTCACACCTGCCTGCTGCCATTCCTGAACAAGCTCTGTACTGGTGGTGCCCCGAACCAGCAGCTGAATCAACTTCAGGAGACGGTCCTGGAGCTTGCTGGACTTTTTTGGGCTCCTTGAAGCCTTCTTCACAACAATTGAACCACTCTCCTTGCCTGTGAAGACCTTTTTTTTGCAAAGCATTGATGACAGCACGTGTTTCCTTGCAGGTAACCACCTTCCTTTGGAAGCTTCCAGTCTGTTAGTCGAACTCAATCAGCATGACAGAGTGATCTCCAGCCTTGTCCTCGTCAACACTCACTCCTCTGTTAACGAGAGAATCACTGACATGATGTCAGCTGGTCCTTTTGTGGCAGTGCTGAAATACAGTGGAAATGTTTTTTTGGGGTTTCAGTTCATTTGCATGGCAAAGAGGGTCTTTCAATTATTTGCAATTCATCGGATCACTCTTCTTAACATTCTGGAGAATATGCAAATTGCCATCATGCAAACTGAGGAAGCAGACTTTGTGAAAATGTATATTTGTGTTCTCAAAACTTTTGGCCACGACTGTACAGTATGATGTATTTGAAGGTACAGAATTATATATTTGTAGGAACAGTATGATATATTTGTAAGTACAGTATGATGTATTTGTAGGTACAGTATAATGCATATGTAGATACAGTATGATGTATTTGTAGGTATGGTATGATATATTTGTAGGTACAATATGATATATTTGTAGGTACAGTATGATATATTTGTAAGTACAGTATGATGTATTTGTAGGTACAGTATGATGTATTTGTAGGTACGGTATAATATATTTGTAGGTACGGTATGATATATTTGTAGGTACGGTATAATGTATTTGTAGGTACAGTATAATGTATTTGTAGGTACGGTATGATATATTTTTAGGTACAGTATGATGTATTTGTAGGTACAATATGATATATTTGTAGGTACGGTATGATATATTTGTAGGTACGGTATGATATATTTGTAGGTACAGTATAATGTATTTATAGGTACGGTATATATTTGTAGGTACGGTATGATATATTTGTAGGTACAGTATAATGTATTTATAGGTACGGTATATATTTGTAGGTACGGTATGATATATTTGTAGGTACAGTATGATGTATTTGTAGGTACGGTATATATTTGTAGGTACGGTATGATGTATTTGTAGGTACAGTATGAATAATTTGTAGGTACGGTATATAGTTGTAGGTACGGTATGATATATTTGTAGGTACAGAATGATGTATTTGTAGGTACGGTATTAATTTGTAGGTACGGATGATATATTTGTAGGTACAGTACGATGTATTTGTAGGTACGTTATATATTTGTAGGTACACTATGATGTATTTGTAGGTACGGTATATATTTGTAGGTACGGTATATATTTGTAGGTACGGTATGATATATTTGTAGGTACAGTACGATATATTTGTAGGTACGGTATGATGTATTTGTAGGTACGGTATATATTTGTAGGTACGGTATGATGTGTTTGTAGGTATGGTATATATTTGTAGGTACGGTATGATATATTTGTAGGTACGGAATTATATATTTGTAGGTATACTATGATGTATTTGTAGGTACGGTATATATTTGTAGGTACGGTATGATGTATTTGTAGGTACGGTATGATGTATTTGTAGGTACAGTATGAATAATTTGTAGGTACGGTATATATTTGTAGGTACGGTATGATATATTTGTAGGTACAGTACATTGTGTTTGTAGGTACGGTATATATTTGTAGGTACATTATGATGTGTTTGTAGGTACGGTATATATTTGTAGGTACGGTATATATTTGTAGGTACGGTATATATTTGTAGGTACGGTATGATGTGTTTGTAGGTACGGTATATATTTGTAGGTACGGTATATATTTGTAGGTACGGTATATATTTGTAGGTACATTATGATGTGTTTGTAGGTATGGTATATATTTGTAGGTATGGTATATATTTGTAGGTACGGTATATATTTGTAGGTACGGTATATATTTGTAGGTACATTATGATGTGTTTGTAGGTATGGTATATATTTGTAGGTACGGTATATATTTGTAGGTACGGTATATATTTGTAGGTACGGTATATATTTGTAGGTACGGTATATATTTGTAGGTACGGTATATATTTGTAGGTACATTATGATGTGTTTGTAGGAACGGTATATATTTGCAGGTACGGTATATATTTGTAGGTACGGTATATATTTGTAGGTACATTATGATGTGTTTGTAGGTACGGTATATATTTGTAGGTACGGTATATATTTGTAGGTACGGTATATATTTGTAGGTACGGTATATATTTGTAGGTACGGTATATATTTGTAGGTACGGTATATATTTGTAGGTACATTATGATGTGTTTGTAGGTACAGTACGTTGTTGCAGTGACATTCATCCATCATCATCTGAAGCAGTAAAACAACAGTCAAGACATTTGCTTCTGGTGTTCATTATTTACTGTATCAATAGTGTTTCTTCACATTGTATTATTACTGTCAGTAATCCTTTTTAATTCCACATTATCGTAACCTGCATATTGCAGAACCCCTTTTGCAGCAGAATAAAACACGTTGACATATTCACTTAACCGAGTCATTTTTCAGACATAAACTTCACATCTCCATCGACATACATAATTCATGATGCCTTTTCCATGACACCTTTTCACGGTCTTATCTTAGAAATGAGAATGGTTAGACTTCCTTTTTTTCTTCATGAAATAACCACATGAATGTTGGGTAACTATATATACTTCAATTGTAAAGATGGCATAAAACATGTTATTCAACGCACCGTAACAGGAAAGGCTGCCATTAGTGAAATTCTTTAGGGTGCACTTGATTTGAATGTCAGGTCAGCATATTGAATGGCATATTTAGTAATAGACAAGCATTCAAGTCATGGAAAATCAAGGTAATAAATAATCTGATTTAAAAAAAATATTCTATATGGAAAGCATTATTCCTACTTGTGACTGTTATTAGGATTTGTCTGACGTTTCAAAGGTTTTTCCTCTCCAAGTACATCTCCCTTGCCCCCCCCCTCCCACACACACACACACACACACACACACACACACACACACATCGACATACACCGTCTATCTGCAACGATCGTCGTATGAAGGAGTGGACCAAAACGCAGGTAAGTGTTGATGATACATTTAACACTCAAAACACTCGAACAAAATAACAAAGGGAAAACCGAAACAGTCCTGTCAGGTGCAGACACTAAACAGAAAACAACTACCCACAAAACCCTAACGAAAAAGGGCAACTTATAAATGATCCCCAATCAGAGACAACGACAGACAGCGGCCTCTGATTGGGAACCACACCAACATAGAAATAAATAGAAACATAGAAACTAGAATGCCCACCCTAGTCACACCCTGGCCTCACCAAAATAGAGAATAAAAACCTCTCTATGGCCAGGTCGTGATACTATCTCAAAGCACCAACTCTGAAAGCTGCAGGGATCTTCTATTTTGTCCACTTTTGGATATGGCTGCCTCTCTCTCTCCCTCCTGATCCAAATAGTCAGCTTAGGGAATCTGTGGCACACACGGGCCTTATGTGTTGCCAAGGAACTGTCATAGAAATGTCTGTACAAAAATATATATTTTTTCTCTCCCATTTGGAGACTTTCTGTTTTGATTTACACCACTATCTCCCGGAGGGATTTTGAATACAGATAGTTGATGGGCTGAAACACTGATATAATCGTGGTCACATAAAGTGGAGGATACAAATGTATCACAACAATAGCAACAACAAAAAACAAAGTAGTATAGCTTTAACTGATGGAATGTAAGGGTTCTAGGTAATATAAACGTGAGAATTTATGGATTCAGAATGACTGGTCACATAATAACAATCTCCTCCAATGCTCTTCTCGCTTCCCCCTGACGTTTTGAGAAGGAAGCAAGGAGACTAGGACACAAGGTAAGGAATCAAAGTAAAAGACTTGTGAGATTCACCACAGATTGAACCTAGGCTACTCACCAGTCAGTTTTGAGAAGGAGGCGAGGATGGAGGAATCAAGACATGGAATCAAGGAAAAGAACTGTGAGACCGCAGAGCCAATCCTACTGTTTCTATGTCCAAAATATGTAACACCAGAAGGGGGTAAACCTAGAGGGGGTAACACAAGAAGGGGTAAACCTAGAGGGGGTAACACCAGTAAACCTAGAGGGGGTAAACCTAGAGGGGTAACACCAGAGGGGTAAACCTAGACCTAGGGGGTAACACAAGAAGGGGTAACACTAGAGGGGGTAACACCAGAGGGGTAAACCAGAGGGGTAACACCAGAAGGGGTAAACTAGAGGGGTAACACCTGAGGGGTAACACCAGAAGGGGTAACACCAGAGGGGGTAACACTAGAAGAGGTAACAACAGAGGGGGTAACACCAGAAGGGGTAACACTAGAGGGGGTATACCTAGAGGGGGTAACACCTGAGGGGTAACACCAGAGGGGGTAACACCAGAAGGGGTAACACTAGAAGAGGTAACACCAGAGGGGTAACACCAGAAGGGGTAACACTAGAGGGGTATACCTAGAGGGGGTAACACCAGAAGGGGTAACACCAGAGGGGATAACACCAGAAGGGGTAACACTAGAGGGGTAACACTAGATGGGTAACACCAGAAGGGGTAACACTAGAGGGGTAACACTAGAGGGTTAATACCAGAAGGGGTAACACTAGAGGGGTAAACCAGAAGGGTAACACTAGAGAAGGGGTAACACTAGAGGGGTAAACACTAGAGGGTTAACACCAGAAGGGGTGACACCAGAGGGTTAATACCAGAAGTGGATAACACTAGAGGGTTAAACCAGAAGGGTAACACTAGAAGGGGTAACACTAGAATGGGTAACACTAGAGGGGGGGTAAACCTAGAGGGGTAACACCAGAAGGGGTAACACTAGAGGGGGTAACACTAGAGGGGGTAACACTAGAGGGGGTAAACCTAGAGGGGTAACTCCAGAAGGGGTAACTCCAGAGGGGTAACACCAGAAGGGGTAACACTAGAGGGGGTATACCTAGAGGGGTAACACCTGAGGGGTAACACCAGAGGGGGTAACACCAGAAGGGGTAACACCAGAGGGGATAACACCAGAAGGGGTGACACTAGAGGGGGTAACACTAGATGGGTAACACCAGAAGGGGTAACACTAGAGGGGGTAACACTAGAGGGTTAATACCAGAAGGGGTATCACTAGAGGGGTAACACCAGAAGGGGTAACACTAGAGGGGGGTAACACTAGAGCGGGTAACACTAGAGGGTTAATACCAGAAGGGGTAACACTTGAGGGTTAATACCAGAAGGGGTAACACTAGAGGGGGTAAACCTAGAAGGGTAACACAAGAAGGGGTAACACTAGAGGGGGTAAACCTAGAGGGTTAACACCAGAAGGGGTGACACCAGAAGGGGTAACACCAGAGTGGATAACACTAGAGGGTTAACACCAGAAGGGGTAACACTAGAGGGGGTAACACTAGAATGGGTAACACTAGAGGGGGTAACACTAGAGGGGGTAACACTAGAGGGGGTAACACTAGAGGGGGTAACACTAGAGGGGGTAAACCTAGAAGGGTAACACAAGAAGGGGTAACACTAGAGGGGGTAAACCTAGAGGGTTAACACCAGAAGGGGTGACACCAGAAGGGGTAACACCAGAGTGGATAACACTAGAGGGTTAACACCAGAAGGGGTAACACTAGAGGGCGTAACACTAGAATGGGTAACACTAGAGGGGGTAACACTAGAGGGGGTAACACTAGAGGGGGTAACACTAGAGGGGGTAACACTAGAGGGGGTAACACTAGGGGGTAACACTAGAGGGGGTAAACCTAGAGGGGTAACTCCAGAAGGGGTAACTCCAGAGGGGGTAACTCCTAGAGGGGTAACACCAGAGGGGGTAAACCTAGAGGGTTAACACCAGAATGGGTAAACCTAGTGGGGTAACACCAGAAGGGTTAAACCTAGTGGCGTAACACCAGAAGGGGTAACTCCAGAAGGGGTAACACCTGAGGGGGTACCCGGTGTCTCACCACTTCAACACAGAGTAAAACACTGCCTGTGGTGGTTCACAAATACACACACAGGATTAATTGGCTCCTTCTAACCTTCTTTTATATTGTCTACACTAAGGCCTGTTTTTACTCTGGAATATATATGCGAATGTTGATTCACCTTTCATGGTTTGTCATAAATATCTTTAACATCAGCTGCACAGACAATGAAAACTACAAAGATAAAAATGTACATTTTTCTTTCTTTTGTGTTTTTTTTGACAAAGCATTGTTACGTTTACGATAACTTTCCCAATCACTAAACTGGAGCGTTCCTCTGTGGAAGTGTTTCAACTATGTCCTCAAATAGACATGTTCTTTTTTAACGTTTCCTCCCAGTGGTGGGATTCTATCATGGAAATGTGTCCGTTTACTCTGATATTTCTCTGTTTGGTCTGTGACAATATACATTTATAACAATTTAGTTTTTTACACTTTTGCTCTCACTCACTGAATAAAGAATAAAAATATAGTACACTTTTGTTCTCACTCACTGAATAAAGAATAAAAATATAGTACACTTTTATTCTCACTCACTGAATAAAGAATAAAAATATTGACGACACAATGATGTTAAGGGAAATGTACTGGTACCACTGTGTCTGTCTCTGGTCCTCTCCCTTTACTTTGGTACAGACACATTGTATTAGGTCTCATCAGTCAAGTCAAGGGAGTACGGGCCAGGGGGTCAAGGGGGGCATGTCCCTCCCAATGTTAGAAGCAGGTAGAATGACCCATCCCCCGCCCCGTATAATGTATCACACGAAAGAAACTGTCCCAATACCTTTTATTTTGAAAAATGAGTCATGAGATTTGTTGAGGGACTTTTATTTTGAAAAGTGTCTCTGCTGCTGGAACTTGATGTGAGTCACTTCACCTGACTGGGGGCTCCACCTACCCCCACTGACTGGGGCTTCACCTACACACACTGACTGGGGGTTTCACCTGCCCCCACTGACTGGGGCTTCACCTACACACACTGACTGGGGGTTCACCTACCCCCACTGACTGGGGCTTCACCTACACACACTGACTGGGGCCCCACCTGCCCCCACTGACTGGGGGCTCCACCTACCCCCACTGACTGGGGCTCCACCTACCTACCCCCCCCCACTGACTGGGGGCTTCACCTACCCCCACTGACTGGGGCTTCACCTGCCCCCACTGACTGGGGGCTCCACCTGACTGGGGCTTCACCTGCCCCCCACTGACTGGGGCTTCACCTACCCCCACTGACTGGGGGTTTCACCTGCCCCCACTGACTGGGGACTCCACCTGCCCCCACTGACTGGGGGCTTCACCTACCCCCACTGACTGGGGGCTTCACCTACCCCCACTGACTGGGGACTCCACCTGCCCCCACTGACTGGGGGCTTCACCTACCCCCACTGACTGGGGGCTTCACCTGACTGGGGGCTTCACCTGCCCCCCACTGACTGGGGGCTTCACCTACCCCCACTGACTGGGGGCTCCACCTGCCCCCACTGACTGGGGGCTTCACCTGCCCTCACTGACCTGGGGGCTCCACCTGCCCCCACTGACTGGGGGCTCCACCTGCCCCCCACCACCCCCCACTGACTGGGGGGCTCCACCTGCCCTCACTGACCTGGGGGCTCCACCTGCCCTCACTGACTGGGGGCTCCACCTGCCCTCACTGACCTGGGGGCTCCACCTGCCCCCACTGACTGGGGGCTCCACCTGCCCCCACTGACTGGGGGCTCCACCTGCCCTCACTGACCTGGGGCTCCACCTGCCCCCACTGACTGGGGGCTCCACCTGCCCCACTGACCTGGGGGCTCCACCTGCCCCCACTGACTGGGGGCTCCACCTGCCCCCACTGACTGGGGGCTCCACCTGCCCCCACTGACTGGGGGCTCCACCTGCCCCCACTGACCTGGGGGCTCCACCTGGGGGCCCCCACTGACTGGGGGGCCCCCACTGACTGGGGCTCCACCCCCACTGACTGGGGCTCCACCTGACCTGGGGGCCCCCACTGACCTGGGGCTCCACCTGCCCCCACTGACTGGGGCTCCACCTGCCCCCCACTGACTGGGGCTCCACCTGCCCCCACTGACTGGGGACTGGGGGCTCCACCTGACCCCTCACTGACCTGGGGCTCCACCTGCCCCCACTGACCTGGGGGCTCCACCTGGGCCCCCACTGACTGGGGGCTCCACCTGCCCCCACTGACTGGGGGCTTCACCTGACCCTCACCTGACCCCCACTGGGGCTCCACCTGCCCCCCCACTGACCTGACTGGGGGCTTCACCTGCCCTCACTGACCTGGGGGCTCCACCTGCCCCCACTGACTGGGGGCTCCACCTGCCCCCCACTGTTCACCTGACTGGGGGCTCCACCTGACTGGGGGCCCACAGACCTGGGGGCTCCACCTGCCCCCACCCCCACTGACTGGGGGCTTCACCTGACTGGGGCCCACCACTGACCTGACTGGGGGCTCCACCTGCCCCCACTGACTGGGGGCTCCACCTGCCCCCACAGACCTGGGGGCTCCACCTGCCCCCACTGACTGGGGGCTTCACCTGCCCTCACTGACCTGGGGGCTCCACCTGCCCCCACTGACTGGGGGCTCCACCTGCCCCCACTGACTGGGGGCTCCACCTGCCCCCACAGACCTGGGGGCTTCACCTGCCTGGGGGCTCCACCTGACTGGGGGCTCCACCAGACTGGGGGCTCCACCTGCCCCCACTGACTGGGGGCTCCACCTGACTGGGGGCTCCACCTGACTGACTGGGGGCTCCACCTGCCCCCACTGACTGGGGGCTCCACCTGCCCCCACTGACTGGGGGCTCCACCTGACTGGGGGGCTCCACCTGACCTGGGGGCTCCACCTGCCCCCACTGACTGGGGGCTCCACCTGCCCCCACTGGGGGCTCCACCTGACTGGGGGGCTCCACCTGCCCCCACTGACTGGGGGCTCCACCTGCCCCCACTGACTGGGGGCTCCACCTGACTGACCTGGGGGCTCCACCTGACTGGGGCTCCACCTGGGGGCTCCACCTGCCCCCACTGACCTGGGGCTCCACCTGCCCCCATTGACTGGGGGCTCCACCTGACTGGGGGCTCCACCTGCCCCCCACTGACTGGGGGCTCCACCTGCCCCCACTGACTGGGGGATCCACCAGCCCCCCACCTGGGGGCTCCACCTGCCCTCACTGACTGGGGGGCTGCCCCCACTGACTGGGGGCTCCACCTGCCCCCACTGGCTGGGGGCTCCACCTGCCCCCACTGACCTGGGGACTCCACCTGCCCCCACTGACTGGGGGCTCCACCTGCCCCCACTGACCTGGGGGCTCCACCTGCACCCACAGACCTGGTGGCTCCACCTGCCCCCACTGACTGGGGATCCACCAGCCCCCCCACCTGGGGGCCCACCTGCCCCCACTGACTGGGGGCTCCACCTGACTGGGGGCTCCACCTGCCCCCACTGACTGGGGACTCCACCTGCCCCCACTGACTGGGGGCTTCACCTACCCCCACTGACTGGGGGCTTCACCTGACTGGGGCCCCCACTGACTGGGGCTCCACCTGCCCCCACTGACTGGGGGCTTCTGCCCCCACTGGGGCTCCACCTGACTGGGGGCCCACCTGACTGGGGGCTTCACCTGACTGGGGGCTTCACCTGCCCCCCACTGACTGGGGGCTTCACCTACCCCCACTGACTGGGGGCTCCACCTGCCCCCACTGACTGGGGGCTTCACCTGCCCTCACTGACCTGGGGGCTCCACCTGCCCCCACTGACTGGGGGCTCCACCTGCCCCCACTGACTGGGGGCTCCACCTGCCCTCACTGACCTGGGGGCTCCACCTGCCCTCACTGACTGGGGGCTTCACCTGCCCTCACTGACCTGGGGGCTCCACCTGCCCCCACTGACCTGGGGGCTCCACCTGCCCCCACTGACTGGGGGCTCCACCTGCCCCCACTGACTGGGGGCTTCACCTGCCCTCACTGACCTGGGGGCTCCACCTGCCCCCACTGACCTGGGGGCTCCACCTGCCCCCACTGACTGGGGGCTCCACCTGCCCCCACTGACTGGGGGCTTCACCTGCCCTCACTGACCTGGGGGCTCCACCTGCCCCCACTGACTGGGGGCTTCACCTGCCCTCACTGACCTGGGGGCTCCACCTGCCCCCACTGACTGGGGGCTCCACCTGCCCCCACTGACTGGGGGCTCCACCTGCCCCCACTGACTGGGGGCTCCACCTGCACCCACAGACCTGGGGGCTCCACCTGCCCCCACTGACTGGGGGCTTCACCTGCCCTCACTGACCTGGGGGCTCCACCTGCCCCCACTGACTGGGGGCTCCACCTGCACCCACAGACCTGGGGGCTCCACCTGCCCCCACTGACTGGGGGCTTCACCTGCCCTCACTGACCTGGGGGCTCCACCTGCCCCCACTGACTGGGGGCTCCACCTGCCCCCACTGACTGGGGGCTCCACCTGCCCCCACTGACTGGGGGCTTCACCTGCCCCCCTGGGGGCTCCACCTGACTGGGGGCTCCAACTGACTGGGGACTCCACCTGCCCCCCAGACTGGGGGCTCCACCTGACTGGGGGGCTCCACCTGACTGGGGGCTCCACCTGACTGGGGGCTCCACCTGACTGGGGGCTCCACCTGCCCCCACTGACTGGGGGCTTCACCTGACACCTGCCCCCACTGACTGGGGGCTCCACCTGACTGGGGGCTCCACCTGACCTGGGGGCTCCACCTGCCCCCACTGACCTGGGTGTTCACCTGACTGGGGGCTCCACCTGACTGGGGGCTCCACCTGCCCTCACTGGGGGCTCCACCCCACTGACCTGGGGGCTCCACCTGCCCCCACTGACTGACTGGGGGCTCCACCTGCCCCCACTGACCTGGGTGTTCACCTGACTGGGGCTCCACCTGACTGGGGGCTCCACCTGCCCCCACTGACTGGGGGCTTCAACTGACTGGGGGCTCCACCTGACTGGGGGCTCCACCTGACCTGGGGGCTCCACCTGCCCCCACTGACCTGGGTGTTCACCTGACTGGGGGCTCCACCTGACTGGGGGCTCCACCTGACTGGGGGCTCCACCTGACTGGGGGCTCCACCTGCCCCCACTGACTGGGGGCTCCACCTGCCCCCCCACTGACCTGGGGGCTTCACCTGACTGGGGCGCTCCACCTGACTGGGGGCTCCACCTGACTGGGGGCTCCACCTGCCCTCACTGACTGGGGGCTCCACCTGCCCCCACTGACTGGGGGGCTCCACCTGACTGGGGGCTCTACCTGACTGGGGGCTCCACCTGACTGGGGGCTTCACCTGACTGGGGGCTCCACCTGACTGGGGGCTCACCTGCCCCCACTGACTGGGGGCTCCACCTGACTGGGGGCTCCACCTGACTGGGGGCTCCACCTGACTGGGGGCCCCCACTGACTGGGGGCTCCACCTGCCCCACTGACTGGGGGCTCCACCTGACTGGGGGCTCCACCTGACTGGGGGCTCCACCTGACCTGGGGGCTCCACCTGACTGGGGGCTCCACCTGACTGGGGGCTCCACCTGCCCCCACTGACTGGGGGCTCCACCTGCCCCCACTGACTGGGGGATCCACCAGCCCCCACTGACTGGGGGCTCCACCTGACTGGGGGCTCCACCTGCCCCCACTGACTGGGGGCTCCACCTGCCCCCACTGACTGGGGGCTCCACCTGCCCCCACTGACCTGGGGACTCCACCTGCCCCCACTGACTGGGGGCTCCACCTGCCCCCACTGATTGGGGGCTCCACCTGCACCCACAGACCTGGTGGCTCCACCTGCCCCCACTGACTGGGGGATCCACCAGCCCCCACTGACTGGGGGCTCCACCTGACTGGGGGCTCCACCTGCCCCCACTGACTGGGGGCTCCACCTGCCCCCACTGACTGGGGGCTCCACCTGCTCCCACTGACCTGGGGGCTCCACCTGCCCCCACTGACTGGGGGCTCCACCTGCCCCCACTGACTGGGGGCTCCACCTGCACCCACAGACCTGGTGGCTCCACCTGCCCCCACTGACTGGGGGCTCCACCTGCCCCCACTGACCTCGGGGCTTCACCTGACTGGGGGCTCCACCTGACTGGGGGCTCCACCTGCCCCCACTGCTCCACCTGCCCCTGGGGGGCTTCACCTGACTGGGGACTCCACCTGACTGGGGGCTCCACCTGACTGGGGGCTCCACCTGCCCCACTGACCTCGGGGCTTCACCTGACTGGGGGCTCCACCTGACTGGGGCTCCACCTGCCCCCACTGACCTGCCCCCACTGACTGGGGGCTTCACCTGCCTGGGGCTCCACCTGACTGGGGGCTCCACCTGCCCCCACTGACTGGGGGCTTCACCTGCCCCCACTGTCTGGGGGCTTCACCTGCCCCCACTGACTGGGGGCTTCACCTGCCCCCACTGACTGGGGGCTTCACCTGACTGGGGGCTCCACCTGACTGGGGGCTCCACCTGCCCCCACTGACCTGGGGGCTCCACCTGACTGGGGGCTTCACCTGCCCCCACTGTCTGGGGGCTCCACCTGACTGGGGGCTTCACCTGCCCCCACTGTCTGGGGGCTTCACCTGCCCCCACTGACTGGGGGCTTCACCTACCCCCACTGACTGGGGGCTTCACCTGACCCCACTGACTGGGGGCTTCACTGACTGGGGGCTCCACCTGTCCACCTGACCTGGGGGCTCCACCTGCCCCCCACTGACTGGGGGCTCCACCTGACTGGGGGCTCCACCTGTCCACCTGACCTGGGGGCTCCACCTGACTGGGGGCTTCACCTGACTGGGGGCTTCACCTGACTTGGGGCTCCACCTGACTGGGGGCTCCACCTGACTGGGGGCTCCACCTGACTGGGGGCTTCAACTGACTGGGGGGGGCTCCACCTGACCTGGGGGCTCCACCTGCCCCCCCCTGACTGGGGGCTCCACCTGCTCCCCCCACTGACCTGGGGGCTGGGGGCCACCTGACTGGGGGCTCCACCTGACTGGGGCTCCACCTGACTGGGGGCTCCACCTGCCCCCACTGACTGGGGGCTTCAACTGACTGGGGGGCTCCACCTGACTGGGGGCTTCACCTGACCACCTGACTGGGGGCTCCACCTGCCCCCTGGGGCCCCACTGACCTGGGGGCTTCACCTGACTGGGGGCTCCACCTGACTGGGGGCTCCACCTGACTGGGGGCTCCACCTGACTGGGGGCTCCACCTGCCCCCCTGACTGGGGGACTGGGGGCTCCACCTGACTGGGGGCTCCACCTGACTGGGGGCTCCACCTGACTGGGGGCTCCACCTGACTGGGGGCTCCACCTGACTGGGGGCTCCCACCCTGGGGGCTCCCCCCCACTGACTGGGGGCTCCACCTGACTGGGGGCTCCACCTGACTGGGGGCTCCACCTGCCCCCACTGACTGGGGGCTCCACCTGACTGGGGGCTCCACCTGCCCCCACTGACTGGGGGCTCCACCAGCCCCCACTGACTGGGTGCTCCACCTAACTGGGGGCTCCACCTGCCCCCACTGACTGGGGGCTCCACCTGCCCCCACTGACTGGGGGCTCCACCTGCCCCCACTGACTGGGGGCTCCACCTGCCCCCACTGACTGGGGGCTCCACCTGCCCCCACTGACTGGGGGCTCCACCAGCCCCCACTGACTGGGGGCTCCACCTGACTGGGGGCTCCACCTGACTGGGGGCTCCACCAGCCCCCACTGACTGCTTCTTTCTCAGTCTCAATTTGAACCTTTTTTTACATTTATTTTGACAGTCTACGTATGTGACAAGCAGTGTGCGCGTGAGATAAAAGCTTCCATTGCCGAACCACCATCTTGACTCATCGCACCGGGAAAAGTAATTGTTTTTGGAAACAACAAAGTTGTTAAGTACAAAGTGTATGAATGTTTCTAAACTTTGATATGTTAGATCAGACGTGCGAAACAATATGCTTTAATCTGGCTTGTAGCTAGTTAAGTCGGGTTTTATGTGGTATTTGGTATTTTACTAGGATCCCCATTAGCTGTTGCATAAGCAGCAGCTCCTCTTCCTGGGTTCCACACAAAACATGAACCATAATACAGAATGACATAATACAGAACATCATTAGACAAGAACAGCTCAAGGACAGAACTACACACATATTTAAAAGGCACACAAAGCCTACATATCAATGCAGACACACAAACTATCTGGGTCCAATAGGGGAGAGGTGTTGTGCTGTGAGGTGTTGCTTTATCTGTTTTTTGAAACCAGGTTGGCTATTTATTTGAGCAATTTGAGAAGGAAGTTCCATGCAATAATGGCTCTATATAATACAGTATGTTTTCTTGAATTTGTTCTGGATTTGGGGACTGTGAAAAGACCCTTGGTGGCATGTCTGCTGGGAGAAGTGTGTGTGTCAGAGCTGTGTGTAAGTTGATATTCAAAACAATTTGGAATTTTCAACACATTAATGTTTCCTATAAAAAGAAGAAGTGATGTAGTCAGTCTCTCCTCATCTCTTAGCCAAGAGAGACTGGCAGCATAGTATTTATATCAGCCCTCTGATTACAATTAAGAGCAAGACGTGACACTCTGTTCTGGGCCAGCTGCAGCTTAACTAGGTCTTTCCTTGCAGCACTGGACCACACAACCGGACAATAATCAAGATTAGACAAAACTAGAGCCTGAAGGACTTGCTTTTTGGAGTGTGGTGTCAAAAAAAAGCAGAGCATCTCTTTATTACAGACAGACCTCTCCCCATTTCTTTACTACAGACAGACCTCTCCCCATCTCTTTACTACAGACAGTACTCTCCCCATCTCTTTATTACGGACAGACCTCTCCCCATCTCTTTACTACAGACAGACCTCTCCCCATCTCTTTACTCTCCCATCTCTTTATTATGGACAGACCTCTCCCCATCTCTTTACTACAGACAGACCTCTCCCCATCTCTTTATTACAGACAGACCTCTCCCCATCTCTTTATTACAGACAGACCTCTCCCCATCTCTTTATTACAGACAGACCTCTCCCCATCTCTTTATTACAGACAGACCTCTCCCCATCTCTTTATTACAGACAGACCTCTCCCCATCTCTTTATTACAGACAGACCTCTCCCCATCTCTTTATTACAGACAGACCTCTCCCCATCTCTTTATTACAGACAGATCTCTCCCCATCTTTACAACCATTGAATCTATGTTTGATCTAACTTGCTAACGCTGGGTACTTCTGGCTGTGAGGGAAACACTGATAGTGAATGTTTTGAAACCAAGAATACTTGTCAGCTACCGAATTAGATGCACATTTCACTGTCTTAGTCTTCATCACAGGGTCAGCATGTTACCAATTGGAGGAGAAAAGAAAAGAGGACAAATAACTGTAAGTGATGTTTTTGGCAACTGCCCGCAAACTAGCTGGTAAATGCGAGTGCTTTCGGGCTTAGCTTTTTAACTTCATCACAGTGACTATGGGACATGAAGGTGTGTTCCACATGCTGAGACTTTGTTTGGTGCTATCATGATTATGTCAGGAGAGTGACAGACCACAAACCAACAGGTCAGAGAGTGAGAAGTGTCTCTGCCAAGTACTCATATAGAGTTCACAGACTGATGATCTGTCACAGTGTGAATCAATCTGAATGATCTCTGATGAAAGGATAGCATCTTAAGTCTATATGGTGTATTGCGTGTATTCATTTCATGTAGGAGAGTGGCGGCCATGATGATCTGTGTTGCTGGTTATTATTACAGTATAATGACTACAGGAGTGAGGCGGCCATGATGATCTGTGTTGCTGGTTATTATTACAGTATAATAACTGCAGGAGAGAGGCGGCCATGATGATCTGTGTTGCTGGTTATTATTACAGTATAATAACTGCAGGAGAGAGGCGGCCATGATGATCTGTGTTGCTGGTTATTATTACAGTATAATAACTGCAGGAGAGAGGCGGCCATGATGATCTGTGTTGCTGGTTATTATTACAGTATAATAACTATACAATAAGTTGAAATATTTAGTTAAGTTACAAACCATATGGTAAGTAGAGCAGCAGTAGAAGCAACCTGACATAGCGGAAGGTAGATAAAATACAACTAAATGAATCATACAGTAGCAGAGAAAGAGGACAAAATGGTTGTTTAATTGAATATATCCACATGAATTACTCAGCACAGCATGGAAGGCACTAAGAACTGATTGGACTGTACCAGAGTTAGGATTCCTGCAAGGGCCCTCATAGCCTTGTAAATATGCCCATTTGTATGTTGAGATGTGTCTGTATCTTCAGACCACCTAGCACAATGTGTCCCACCCCAAACCCACCCCACTCTCCAATGTCAGACTTGACGCCCCAGCAATCAAGTCTCCATTTTATAGCTACTTGCTGCTATATTAGTCAGGTCAAATCGACAGATATAACATTTAAGGCTGGTTTCCAAGACAAACATTACGTCTCGTATACTAGACTAAAAGGATACTTTTAACCCATTACAGTCTAAGCCCTGTCTAAGCCCTGTCTAAGCCCAGTCTAAGCCCTGTCTAAGCCCTGTCTAAGCCCAGTCTAAGCCCTGTCTAAGCCCTGTCTAAGCCCAGTCTAAGCCCTGTCTAAGCCCAGTCTAAGCCCTGTCAAAGCCCAGTATAAGGCCTGTCTAAGCCCAGTCTAAGCCCTGTCTAAGCCCAGTCTAAGCCCTGTCTAAGCCCCGGGGAAGGGGATCAGGGGATGCTACTAAGCTATAAGGATTTTTTAAAAGGAGTTCACACCAAGGATCACCTTGCTATTTCATTTAGAATTTTAAGACCCCTTGAAGTATCCTAAAAATTGCGAAAACACATTTTTGACGTTATTTGGCCTAACTCCCATTAGTCCATCCAAAAAAAACGCATTTAATAACAGATTCACTACATAGAACAACAGATAGTCCCAAAACAAAATTCTGAAGTTCTGAAGCGTCTGTCCTATGTCTGAGAGGTATAAGAATGTTCCGGAAACATTATTATTATTATTATTTATTTTTTTACAGGTATTTAACCCCATATTTCTGGCAATAAACAGTCTCCATCTGTACAGTATATATATATATTGTACTTCCATTCCTTTCTTTTTTTATTACTGGTACCGGGAGACATTCAGAAGAGGCCTGTAGAAATCCTTAAACGAAACAATTGACATTCATGTGTTCCTGACGTAACGGATGTGAAACGGCTAGCTTAGTTAGTGGTGCGCGCTAAATAGCGTTTCAATCGGTGACGTCACTTGCTCTGAGACCTTGAAGTAGTAGTTCCCCTTGCTCTGCAAGGGCTGTGGCTTTTGTGGAGCGATGGGTAACGATGCTTCGTGGGTGACTGTTGTTGATGTGTGCAGAGGGTCCCTGGTTCGAGCCCGGGTATGGGTGAGGGGACGGTTATACGGTTATAAAGTTATAAAGTTATACTGTTACACTGAGAGTCTCACCTTCCCACAGAGGCTTATCCAAAACTGTTCGGACGCTACAGACAGACGTCGGCAGAACGGCTGTACCAACTTCAGACGAGTCCCAAGATGATATCTCTAGCTTAAACTGACATATTTTTTATGAGGATTTTTATTACTATACTAATTAGATTATTATACTAATTAGACTCTAGAGGGGTTAATGGATATTCTCCATTCAGTATTGCATGATTAGCAGTAGTAGGAGTTGTCTTAATTTGGGTCTGGGAACCCAGTTCTTAGTGGCATGGTGACAAGGCCTGTCTGGTTTGTGAGGCTTGAGGCTGAGTGTGTCCTGACATGGACACTGTATTGGCAAGTTCCTCTTAAAAGGTGAGGGGCGAGGCTATGTTTACAAATGGCACCCTATTCCCTTTATAGTGCACTACTTTTTAACCAAGGCTGCTCTGGTAGTAGTGCACTGATACAAAGAATAGGTTGCCATTTGGGACTCAAACAAGGGAGGCTCATCCTATTTCAAAGCCGTGGACACAGGAGATCCTACTCCCGCCAAATAATTAATGGAGGGGGTGAGTGTTACGTTGTTAATACGTACCGGGGTCTCAACGCGGATTAGGGTTGCTCTTTAGAGAATAGGAGAACATTCAGAGGATATGAACTGACTGTTGAAGAATGTTAGCTACAGCAGAAACACTGCTGCCTTGGATCTATACATTACTTTCTACACAAAGACACGTGTTTTCACAGACTCTGTGAGCCGACTGCTGAATACAACACTGCATTCATTCTCTCATTGTGTTCATTCTCATTGCATTCACTCTCTCGTTACTTTAATTCTCTCGTTGCATTCACTCTCTCATTGCATTCATTCTCTCATTGCGTTCAGTCTCTCATCACATTCACTCTCTCATTACTTTCATTCTCTCATTGCATTCACTCTCTTATTGCATTCAGTCTCTCATTGCATTCAGTCTCTCATTGCATTCACTCTCTCATTGCATTCACTCTCTCATTGCATTCAGTCTCTCATTGCATTCCGTCTCTCATTGCATTCAGTCCCCCATTGCATTCATTCTCTCATTGGATTCAGGCTGTCAATGCATTCAGTCTCTCATTGCATTCAGTCCCCCATTGCATTCAGTCTCTCATTGCATTCAGTCTGTCATTGCATTCATTCTCTCATTGCATTCAGTCTCTCATTGCATTCAGTCTCCCATTGCATTCATTCTCTCATTGCATTCAGTCTGTCAATGCATTCAGTCTCTCATTGCATTCAGCCTGTCAATGAATTCAGTCTCTCATTGCATTCAGTCTCCCATTGCATTCATTCTCTCATTGCATTCAGTCTCTCGTTGTATTCAGTCTCTCATTGTATTCAGTCTGTCAATGCATTCAGTCTGGAAGTCCTTGACGATCAGTAAAAAAGGAAGAAAAGTTAACACAGTTCAAGAAGTAGAGTCAAGAGAGTTCAACCACATAATGACAGTCACCCCTACACAATACCTGATGAATATTCATTAACATATTGTACATGGTGGCCATGGGGTCAATACTAAGTATGCTCCACATTGAAACTTTCATAAAGAGATTCAACTTTTTTATATGCAGAATAAGGTGTGCGTATCCTACGCACTGGCTGGTTTGTGATGCAGTCTTCTTTACGTTAATTAGGAGATAGGGATGGCAGTCATTATTAGGTTAATCAGGAGATGGGGAGGCAGTCATCATTATGTTAATCAGGAGATGGGGGGCAGTCATCATTATGTTAATCAGGAGGCGGGGCTGGCAGTCATCATTATGTTAATCAGGAGATGAGGCTGGCAGTCATCATTATGTTAATCAGGAGATGGGGAGGCAGTCATCATTGTATGAGATAGGAGATGGGGGGGGCAGTCATCATTATGTTAATCAGGAGATTGTGAGGCAGTCATCATGATTTTAATCCGGAGATTGGGAGGCAGTCATCCTTATGTTAATCAGGAGATTGGGAGGCAGTCATCATTATGTTAATCAGGAGATAGGGAGGCAGTCATCATTATGTTAATCAGGAGATGGGGAGGCAGTCATCATTATGTTAATCAGGAGATAGGGAGGCAGTCATCATTATGTTAATCAGGAGATGGTGAGGCAGTCATCATTATGTTAATCAGCAGATAGGGGGGCAGTCATCATTATGTTAATCAGGAGATGTGGAGGCAGTCATCCTTATGTTAATCAGGAGATTGTGAGGCAGTCATCATTATGTTAATCTGAAGGGGGAGGGGTGATGGGTCTGTAGGGAGAGGGGTGATGTGTCTGAAGGGGGAGGGGTGATGGGTCTGTAGGGGGAGTGCTGATGGGTCTGAAGTGGGAGGAGTTATGAGTGTGTAGGGGGAGGGGTTGGGTGGGTCTGAAGGTGACCCCTTTGAGACTGTAGGGAAGGGGGGGTGATGGGTCTAACATGACTCTGAGAAAAGGTTTTGTCTGAACGGTGTTTCTTTCTGTTTATTTGTGATAAAAACAATAAACAAAAACAAGACTAATCAAGTTCAAACTGGGGAGAATATGCAAGCATCTATCATAACAAAAAACAACAAGACGCCATGTAATGAATCACAGCCAGAAGAAGAGACGCAAAAAAACATTTATTTTCCTTCTCTCTGTGACATTAAATCCATGTGAAATGTGCCTGGCGAGTAACATTGAAATGTTTGCAGTGTGTGAATTGGTTTTCTGTCACCTCTCTTTTGGGTGTCCCAGAACAACACCTTGATGCCTATTATCTGACCACGTAATTGCAATTGATTTTCTTCTTGTTTCTCTCTTTGTCTTTCCCTCCTATTTTGGTTTGCCATTGTTCGACAAGTATACTATTGAAAGTACTTTCTGACTGTTTTCTAGACTCGCCCAGCAACTGAATTTATTAGGGAAATGAGTCAAAGACCAAATTTGTGCCATTATTTTCAAAAGGAGGAGGTGTGGATACATAAATGATCAACACACAGCACATTTGAAACTTTTATTTATCCGTTATTTTACCAGGTAAGTTGACTGAGGACACATTCTCATTTACAGCAACGACCTGGGGAATAGTTACAGGGGAGAGGAGGGGGATGAATGAGCCAATTATAAACTGGGGATTATTAGGTGACCGTGAAGGCCAGGACACCAGGGTTAACACCCCTACGATAAGTGCCATGGGATCTTTAATGACCTCAGAGAGTCAGGTCACACGTTTAAAGTCCCATCCAAAAGACAGCACCCTACACAGGGCAGTGTCCCCAATCACTGCCCTGGGGCATTTTTTAGACCAGAGGAAAGAGTGCCTGCTACTGGCCCACCAACACCACTTCCAGCAGCATCTGGTCTCCCATCCAGGGACTGACCAGGACCAACCCTGCTTAGCTTCAGAAGCAAGCCAGCCGTGGTATGCTACTGGTAAACATAACACTGTTATGGTTGGATACATGTTTTTTGTATAGCTTAGCTGTGCAAGTTTGTGATCAACAACGATTTAAATAGCTAGCCTTGCTTTGCGCTAGGCTTGACTGTCAGCCAAAAAATAAAAAATAAAAATGAAATGAGATTAACGACGAGAAAAAGGTAACATACCAAATTCTACCATGTGACGAACCAGACAAACCACAGTAAAATAATATCTAGTAAGCTAGATGTATGGGAGGCAATCTGTTCCGTACAAGAGTGTGAAGTTATAGTGTACGAAACAGCCGCTATGCTCCAAGACATGCTTACCTGCACGCTGCTAGAGATGTACATTTATGTTGTACTTAAACGTGGATGTCAGGCATACTGCCCTCTGCCCTCTGCCCATACTGCCCTCTGCCCATACTGCCCTCTGCCCATACTGCCCATACTGCCCTCTGCCCTCTGCCCTCTGCCCATACTGCCCTCTGCCCTCTGCCCTCTGCCCACACTGCCCTCTGCCCACACTGCCCATACTGCCCTCTGCTCTCTGCCCTCTGCCCATACTGCCCTCTGCCCTCTGCCCATACTGCCCTTTGCCCTCTGCCCATACTTCCCTCTGCCCTCTGCCCAGACTGCTCTTTGCCCTCTGCCCTCTGCCTAGACTGCCCTCTGCCCTCTGCCCAGACTGCCCTTTGCCCTCTGCCCTCTGCCCATACTACTGCCCTCTGCCCTCATCCCATACTGCTCTTTGCCCTCTGCCCTCTACCCAGACTGCCCTCTGCCCTCTGCCCTCTGCCCATACTGCCCTTTGCCTTCTGCCCATACTGCCCTTTGCCCTCTGCCCATACTGCCCTCTGCCCTCTGCCCACTGCCCTCTGCCCATACTGCCCTTTGCCCTCTGCCCTCTGCCCTCTGCCCATACTGCCCTCTGCCCTCTGCCCATACTGCCCTCTGCCCATACTGCCCTCTGCCCTCTGCCCATACTGCCCACTGCCCTCTGCCCTCTGCCCATACTGCCCTCTGCCCATACTGACCTCTGCCCATACTGCCCTCTGCCCATACTGCCCTCTGCCCATACTGCCCTCTGCCCTCTGCCCATTCTGCCCTCTGCCATACTGCCCTCTGCCCTCTGAACATGTCTTTTACTTAAAACAGAGGACAAACAACTGTTGCAGGGGGATTTCAGTGCTATCACACAGCTTACATATTTCACAGTTGAATACATGTCATTTTCCAAGAAGGCAGAACGTACCATGTGATTGTTAAGAAACCTTTCAATCCAGTTCAATCAGTAATAATCTTATTTTCTCATATGATAATGAAGTACCACTAACATAACACATTGCCTGACAGACTAGCAGACACCAGTGTACTGAGGTGATGAAGATATATTGCCTCCAAAACTTGTTGCCTGACAGGCTAACAGACGGCATTGTACTGCATTGAGTTGATGAAATGTGTTGCTTCCGTAATGTGTTACCTGACCGGCTAGCAGACTTCAGTGTGTTGAGGTGATGAAAACGTGTTGCTCCATAATGTGTTGCCTGACAGGCTAGCAGACTTCAGTGTGTTGAGGTGATGAAAACGTGTTGCTCCATAATGTGTTGCCTGACAGGCTAGCAGAATCGTGCTCATTGAGATGATGAAGAAGTGCTTTTTCCACAATGCGTTGTCTGACAGACTAACATACTGCAGTGTATTGAGGCGATGAAGATGTGTTGCTTCTGTAATGTGTTGCCTGACAGTCTAATGATGAAGATGTGTTGCTTCTGTAATGCGTTGCTTGACAGGCTATCAGACTCCAGTATATTGAGGTGATGAAAATGTGTTGCCAGACAGACTAGCAGACACCAGTGTATTGAGGTGATGAAGATGTGTTGCCAGACAGACTAGCAGACACCAGTGTACTGAGGTGATGAAAATGTGTTGCCAGACAGACTAGCAGACACCAGTGTACTGAGGTGATGAAGATGTGTTGCCTGACAGACTAGCAGACACCAGTGTACTGAGGTGATGAAGATGTGTTGCCTGACAGACTAGCAGACACCAGTGTACTGAGGTGATGAAGATGTGTTATCTGACAGACTAGCAGACACCAGTGTACTGAGGTGATGAAGATGTCTTGCCAGACAGACTAGCAGACACCAGTGTACTGAGGTGATGAAAATGTGTTGCCAGACAGACTAGCAGACACCAGTGTACTGAGGTGATGAAAATGTGTTGCCAGACAGACTAGCAGACACCAGTGTATTGAGGTGATGAAGATGTGTTGCCTGACAGACTAGCAGACACCAGTGTACTGAGGTGATGAAGATGTGTTGCCAGACAGACTAGCAGACACCAGTGTACTGAGGTGATGAAAATGTGTTGCCAGACAGACTAGCAGACACCAGTGTATTGAGGTGATGAAGATGTGTTGCCTGACAGACTAGCAGACACCAGTGTACTGAGGTGATGAAGATGTGTTGCCTGACAGACTAGCAGACACCAGTGTACTGAGGTGATGAAGATGTGTTGCCAGACAGACTAGCAGACTCCAGTGTACTGAGGTGATGAAGATGTGTTGCCTGACAGACTAGCAGACACCAGTGTACTGAGGTGATGAAGATGTGTTGCCTGACAGACTAGCAGACACCAGTGTATTGAGGTGATGAAGATGTGGGCTCTATAATCCTATTTGAGCGAGGATGGTCTGCATTCCTTTACATTTTCACGCTGGTATAAAGGATTTTGGAGACAGGCACAGGAATACACAACAGTGGTTTTTAATACACACAAAACAAACACATATACAAAAACACTGGGCTGTACCCAAACAAAAGAACGATATATATATATATAGCACACAGCATAACAGCTGCACCAATGCATAGGTACTCACAAGACCAACGGACATGTGGACCATAACCGACAAAGACAGAGGGAACAGAGGGCTCATATACAGTATAACATACTAATCAGGGGAAATGGGAACCAGGTGTGTGTAATCAGACAAGACAGTCTGGGGTTGATGATAATGAATCCCGTTCAGTGAAGCCTAGAAAGCCTGTGACTTAGACCTCCGGAACTGGTAAACAGAATGAGCAGCAGTACCGGGGGGGATCCGTGACATACATAAACTATAGGAGTACGTCTCAAAAGGCACCATATTCCCTATAAAGCGCACTACCTCTGACAAAGGCCCAGGGCACTATTTAGGGAATAAGGGGCCATTTGAGGCACTATATAGGGAGTAGGGGGCCATTTGGAACACTATATAGGGAGTAGGGGGCCATTTGGGACACTATATAGGGAGTAGGGGGGCATTTGGGACACTATATAGGGCATAGAGAGCCATTTGGACACAATATGGTTGTTTGATTTCCTCTGATTCATATTGTCTTTCTCATTAATTCATGAATTGTACAATCTTATATTATCTCCCACTTCAGGCCTTTATTGCTTTGCATATGCTGCCATTTTTCGGTGGAATTGGATTGATGGATATGATGATTGGTGGGGAGCTGTGGGACTGGAATGATGGAGATGGTGATTGGTGGGGAGCTGTGGGATTGGATTGATGGAGATGGTGATTGGTGGGGAGCTGTGGGACTGGAATGATGGAGATGGTGATTAGTGGGGAGCTGTGGGATTGGATTGATAGAGATGGTGATTGGTGGGGAGCTGTGGGACTGGAATGATGGAGATTGTGAATGGTGGTGAGCTATGGGACTGGAATGATGGAGATGGTGATTGGTGGGAGCTGTGGGACTGGAATGAAGATGATTGGTGGGGAGCTGTGGGAATGGAAATGGAATGATGGAGATGGTGATTGGTGGGGAGCTGTGGGACTGGAATGAAGATGATTGGTGGGGAGCTGTGGGAATGGAATGATGGAGATGGTGATTGGTGGGAGCTGTGGGACTGGAATGAAGATGATTGGTGGGGAGCTGTGGGAATGGAAATGGAATGATGGAGATGGTGAATGGTGGGGAGCTGTGGGACTGGAATGAAGATGATTGGTGGGGAGCTGTGGGAATGGAATGATGGAGATGGTGATTTGTGGGAGCTGTGGGACTGGAATGAAGATAATTGGTGGGGAGCTGTGTGAATGGAATGATGGAGGTGGTGATTGTTGGGGAGCTGTGGGACTGGAATGAAGATGATTGGTGGGGAGCTGTGGGAGTGGAAATGGAATGATGGAGATGGTGATTGGTGGGGAGCTGTGGGAATGGAATGATGGAGATGGTGATTGGTGGGGAGCTGTGGTAATGGAATGATGGAGATGGTGAATGGTGGGGAGCTGTGGGACTGGAATGAAGATGATTGGTGGGGAGCTGTGGGAATGGAATGATGGAGATGGTGATTGGTAGTGAGCTGTGGGATTGGAATGATGAAGATTGTGATTGGTGGGGAGCTGTGTCATTGGAATGATGGAGATGGTGATTGGTGGGGAGCTGTGGTAATGGAAATGGAATGATGGAGATGGTGATTGGTGGGGAGCTGTGGGACTGGAATGAAGATGATTGGTGGGGAGCTGTGGGAATGGAATGATGGAGATGGTGATTGGTGGGAGCTGTGGGACTGGAATGAAGATGATTGGTGGGGAGCTGTGGGAATGGAAATGGAATGATGGAGATGGTGAATGGTGGGGAGCTGTGGGACTGGAATGAAGATGATTGGTGGGGAGCTGTGGGAATGGAATGATGGAGATGGTGATTTGTGGGAGCTGTGGGACTGGAATGAAGATAATTGGTGGGGAGCTGTGTGAATGGAATGATGGAGGTGGTGATTGTTGGGGAGCTGTGGGACTGGAATGAAGATGATTGGTGGGGAGCTGTGGGAGTGGAAATGGAATGATGGAGATGGTGATTGGTGGGGAGCTGTGGGAATGGAATGATGGAGATGGTGATTGGTGGGGAGCTGTGGTAATGGAATGATGGAGATGGTGAATGGTGGGGAGCTGTGGGACTGGAATGAAGATGATTGGTGGGGAGCTGTGGGAATGGAATGATGGAGATGGTGATTGGTAGTGAGCTGTGGGATTGGAATGATGAAGATTGTGATTGGTGGGGAGCTGTGTCATTGGAATGATGGAGATGGTGATTGGTGGGGAGCTGTGGTAATGGAATGATGGAGATGGTGAATGGTGGGGAGCTGTGGGACTGGAATGAAGATGATTGGTGGAGAGCTGTGGGAATGGAATGATGGAGATGGTGATTGGTGGGGAGCTGTGGGATTGGAATGATGGAGATGGTGATTGGTGGAATGATTGGAATGATGGAGATGGTGATTGGTGGGAGCTGTGGGAACTGGAATGAAGATGATTGGTGGGGAGCTGTGGGAATGGAATGATGGAGATGGTGATTGGTGTAGAGCTGTGGGACTGGAATGAAGATAATTGGTGGGGAGCTGTGTGAATGGAATGATGGAGATGGTGATTGGTGGGGAGCTGTGGGACTGGAATGAAGATGATTGGTGGGGAGCTGTGGGAATGGAATGATGGAGATGGTGATTGGTGGGGAGATTTGGGACTGGAATGAATATGATTGGTGGGGAGCTGTGGGAATGGAATGATGGAGATCGTGATTGGTGGGGAGCTGTGGGATTGGAATGATGAAGATGGTGATTGGTGGGGAGCTGTGTCATTGGAATGATGGAAATTGTGATTGGTGGGAGCTGTTGGACTGGAATGAAGATGATGGGGAACTGTGGGATTGGAATGATGGAGATGGTGATTGGTGGGAGCTGTGGGATTTGAATGATGGAGATGGTGATTGGTGGGGAGCTGGTGATTGGTGGGGAGCTGTGTCATTGGAATGATGGAAATGGTGATTGGTGGGAGCTGTTGGACTGGAATGAAGATGATTGGTGGGGAACTGTGGGATTGGAATGATGGAGATGGTGATTGGTGGGGAGCTGTGGGATTGGAATAATGGAGATGGTGATTGGTGGGGAGCTGTGGGACTGGAATGAAGATGATTGGTGGGGAGCTGATATATTGGAATGATGGAGATGGTGATTGGTGGGGAGCAGTCGGATTGGAATGATGGAGATGGTGATTGGTGGGGAGCTGTGGGACTGGAATGAAGATGATTGGTGGGGAGCTGATATATTGGAATGATGGAGATGGTGATTGGTGGGGAGCTGTGGGACTGGAATGAAGATGATTGGTGGGGAGCTGTGGGAATGGAATGATGGAGATGGTGATTGGTGGGGAGATTTGGGACTGGAATGAATATGATTGGTGGGGAGCTTGGGAATGGAATGATGGAGATGGTGATTGGTGGGGAGCTGTGGGATTGGAATGATGAAGATGGTGATTGGTGGGGAGCTGTGTCATTGGAATGATGGAAATGTGATTGGTGGGAGCTGTTGGACTGGAATGAAGATGATTGGTGGGGAACTGTGGGATTGGAATGATGGAGATGGTGATTGGTGGGAGCTGTGGGATTTGAATGATGGAGATGGTGATTGGTGGGGAGCTGGTGATTGGTGGGGAGCTGTGTCATTGGAATGATGGAAATGGTGATTGGTGGGAGCTGTTGGACTGGAATGAAGATGAGCTGATATATTGGAATGATGGAGATGGTGATTGGTGGGGAGCAGTCGGATTGGAATGATGGAGATGGTGATTGGTGGGGAGCTGTGGGACTGGAATGAAGATGATTGGTGGGGAGCTGATATATTGGAATGATGGAGATGGTGATTGGTGGGGAGCTGTGGGATTGGAATGATGGAGATGGTGATTGGTAGGGAGCTGTGGGATTGGATTGATGGAGATGGTGATTGTTGGGAGCTGTGTCATTGGAATGATGGAGATGGTGATTGGTGGGGAGCTGTTGGATTGGAATGATGGAGATGGTGATTGGTGGGGAGCTGTTGGATTGGAATGATGGTGATTGGTGGGGAGCTGTTGGATTGGAATGATGGAGATGGTGATTGATTGGAATCTCTGGAAGTCTTTGAACCCCCTTTCTGAAATGTCTAAGTCTCTTTACACTGCAGTGTCTCCTGGACATCATTGGTATGTCTTGGAAGCAATTTCCCCCCCACAAGTATGAATAATTCAGCACATATTAATCCAAAGGTCATCTTCTATTAATTAGTAGCCCTGCTGTTGACTAAACAGCCTCAAGGTACCTGATGGCCAGTTTAATTACAATTTGAAATGAGTGTACTGTTTGACAATCTCTATATGTTCACCCAATGCTCTCCCAGGCCGCATCACACCTTCAGAAATAAGTAGGCTTATAATGAGAACCATTTTAGCTTGTTGGCAGATCATTTATAGGGCCTAGTCAACAGTTGTGCTCTGTACTGGGAATAGGGTGCAATTTGGGATGCGGTGTTCTACAGTGTACACTGCAGGCTTGTAAATGACACCAACCGATGTATAATATTGCTGCTAACAAGCACTGTACGTACGTGATAGTATTGTGGTGATTTTAATTAATGCTATGCAGACATCTCTAGTATGGTCATCTTTTTAACAAGTATTTGAACATCTGGGGATTGGTCATCTGCTGTAATGCTGTAATGCCAGTATGCTATGATTCTGTACTTGTATTGTACATGTGTCTTTCCTGTATATGTATACCATCATGTAATACATTCTACTATGACAACAATGCGAGAACATTGCCTTTAAATATCAATCACAGTGTCACACTGAACTTCTGCGATACACATTGAATAGAGCACATTTACTAATACACATAGTTCCCTTCCCTAAGCACATGATGGAGATATAACAAAAAATGTATCTCTCTTCTTGTCCCTTTGTATTGATATCACAGTAGTAAAGTAGTAGAGCATTGAGCCAAAGTGTCTCCAGGTACTGTGTTTGGTCCAGGGGTATTTAAAACCTTTCTGGCGCAGGCGTTCCGCTAGCGACACACCTCAACAACATCCGGTGAAATTGCAGATCGCTAAATTCAAAATACAGAAATAGTCATAATAAACATTCATAAAATATACAAGTGTTATACATCGGCTTAAAGATTAACTTCTTGTTAATCCAGCTGCTATGTCAGATTTCAAAAAGCCTTTATGGCGAAAGCATACCATGCAATTATCTGAGGACAGCGCCCCATAAACAAAAGCATGGAAAACATTTTCCAACCAAACAGATGCATCACAAAAGTCAGAAATAGCATTAAAATAAATCACTTACCTTTGAAGATCTTCATAATTTTGCAATCCCAAAGGTCTCAGTTACGCAATGAATGGTCGTTTTGTTCGATAAAGTCCTTTATATCCCAAAAATGTCAGTTTATTTGGCGCGTTTGATTCAGATATACACCGGTTCCAACTCACCCAACATGCCTACAAAGGATCTAATAAGTTACCTGTAAACTTGGTCCAAACATTTCAAACAATGTTTCTAATCCAACCTCAGGTACCCTAAAACGTAAATAATCGATCAAATTTAAGACGGTATAAACTGTTTCCAATACTGGAGAAAAAAAACACAGAGCGCGCTCCTGTTCACACTCACCAAAAGACTAGTGTCCACCTGAGTGACACTTAGAAAGAATACGACTACTTCTTCATTTACAAAAAATAAAAAAACATTGAACAATTTCTAAAGACTGTTGACATCTAGTGGAAGCCGTAGGATCTGCAGTCTGGGTCCTAATAACTTGGCTTCCCCATAGAAAAGCATTGGAAAATCCAATGACCTCAAAACATTATTTTTTCCTGGATGGATTGTCATCGGGGTTTTGCCTGCCAAATCAGTTCTGTTATACTCACAGACATTATTTTAACAGTTTTAGAAACTTTAGAGTGTTTTCTATCCAATACTACAATGTATATGCATATCCTAGCTTCTGGGCCTGAGTAACAGGCAGTTTACGTTGGGAACCTCCATCATCCAAACTTCTGAATACTGCCCCCTATCCCTAAGAAGTTGTTGCTGTAGTACTGCTGCAGTCCCAGGTACTGTGTTTGGCTCGGGGTTATTTAACTGTAGTACTGCTGCAGAGGAGTTCCTGAAGCAAAGTGAGTCTATGTCAAATTAAAGCTGTCACACACATTAGCCCTGCATAATCAATGAAGGCAATGCAGAGTTCATTAGCTTCATACACAGTAACAAAGCAGGGTTGATTAGCTTCGTACACAGCAACAAAACTGGGTTGATTAGCTTCGTACACAGTAACAAAGCAGGGTTGATTAGCTTCGTACACAGCAACAAAACTGGGTTGATTAGCTTCGTACACAGTAACAAAACAGGGTTGATTAGCTTCATACACAGTAACAAAACTGGGTTGATTAGCTTCATACACAGTAAAAAAACTGAGTTGATTAGCTTGGTACACAGCAACAAAACAGGTTTGGTTAGCTTCATACACAACATGTTTGGTTAGCTTCATACAAAACAGGGTTGGTTAGCTCTGTAGACAGTCCAGGTGAGAACACAGTAACAAAACAGGGTTGGTTAGCTCTGTAGACAGTCCAGGTGATAACACTAACAAAACAGGGTTGGTTAGCTCTGTAGACAGTCCAGGTGATAACACTAACAAAACAGGGTTGGTTAGCTCTGTAGACAGTCCAGGTGAGAACACAGTAACAAAACAGGGTTGGTTAGCTCTGTAGACAGTCCAGGTGATAACACTAACAAAACAGGGTTGGTTAGCTCTGTAGACAGTCCAGGTGGGAAGTCATGTCTTGTAATTCTGAGATGATGCCCCCACAGATGTAGCCTGGATCCCAGACCTGTGTATGCTTTCATTCCACTCCTTGCCACTCTTTAGCAAGACAAGCCCCCCCCCCCTTGGGTTGTGCCGTGGCAGAGATCTTTGTGGGTTATACTCAGCCTTGTCTCAGGATGGTAAGTTGGTGGTTGAAGATATCCCTCTAGTGGTGTGGGGGCTGTGCTTTGGCAAAGTGGGTGGGGTTATATCCTTCCTGTTTGGCCCTGTCTTGGGGTGTCCTCGGATGGGGCCACAGTGTCTCCTGACCCCTCCTATCTCAGCCTCCAGTATTTATGCTGCAGTAGTTTATGTGTCGGGGGGCTAGGGTCAGTCTGTTATATCTGGAGTACTTCTCCTGTCCTATTTGGTGTCCTGTGTGAATTTAAGTGTGCTCTCTCTAATTCTCTCCTTCTCTCCTTCTCTCTCTCGGAGGACCTGAGCCCTAGGACCATGCCCCAGGACTACCTGGCATGATGACTCCTTGCTGTCCCCAGTCCACCTGGCCGTGCTGCTGCTCCAGTTTCAACTGTTCTGCCTTATTATTATTTGACCATGCTGGTCATTTATGAACATTTGAACATCTTGGCCATGTTCTGTTATAATCTCCACCCGGCACAGCCAGAAGAGGACTGGCCACCTCACATAGCCTGGTTCCTCTCTAGGTTTCTTCCTAGGTTTTGGCCTTTCTAGGGAGTTTTTCCTAGCCACCGTGCTTCTACACCTGCATTGCTTGCTGTTTGGGGTTTTAGGCTGGGTTTCTGTACAGCACTTTGAGATATCAGCTGATGTACGAAGGGCTATATAAAAAAAAAATGATTTGAAAAATAAATTTGACATACAGGTCTGAATTCCAAGCTACCCAGAGGAAGGGAAAACCTAGACCAAGGATATGTTTCATATGTCTGGTCTGCACTGTAACGTATTGTACTGTCTTGTATTGCATGTGTTGCTGTGATTCTGTGTATAGAGACGTATTGCCAGGGACACATCTTGTCGATTTATAAATACGATATGATTTCTGAAGACATGTAGATATTTATCTGCTCATTTGTACTTCACATTGTTGTATACATTCGAATCACATGGCAACAAAAAAAAAGAAGTACTGTTGAATGGGAAAGAGTCTACTGTAATGGAGACGGGTTGATTGAAGAAGACATGTAGAACTTGTAGCAGCTTCAAGATATTGTAGTTGGGTGTTAGAGGTTCATGTTGTCTCTACACGCGGTAGATTTGTCTCCGTGCAGAAGGAAGAAACTCAAGCGTAGTCCGAACTTACTTTTGACGACTCAATATTTAATGGTTCAGGTCAAATTCCATGACAAGAAAATAAATCGTTTCACCATGTATGGAAGGTCATTTTCATGGGATATTTTACAAAGGCATGACAACACATAGTTGATCAATACTATACTGCTGGCAAGTGTTTAAGCTTTCTCTCCAAGCGACCTCCAACCTACACCCACCAATGACTAATTTACAAGCATATATATTATATAGCAGGTATATCATATATAGATTTTATACAAGATACGTGTGTGTACATAAAATATTCTGGCGAGGTGCATGCCAGTATACATACATGCACCAAAAGAAATGCGCACACACACACACTAGCTGCACACATACACTCGCTGCACACACACTGCACACACACACACACACCAATATATGCAGGTGTACCCATTTACCTTACAACAGAGATTGTAGTCTAATCACTTTACATTTACATTTTGATTAGCTTTTTTCATGACTGAATTCAGGTGACTAAACCTTTACTCAACAATATATAAACATATATAAACCAGTCTTGTTGGTTGCCACCTTGTCAATTCTTCTCAAAAGGTACTGTTATGTACAATATTTAAAAAAAACAATTAAAAAAAAATGGTTGTGATTTTAATTTTGTGTGTACATGCCTCATATTCATTACACGTCTGAAAGTGAATTTTTGTGTGTTTTGTTAGTCACGTATTATCAGTTGTTCAGAAGGGATATATGGTTACAACAACACAAGTGGTTGATGACGGCCAAATGACAACACAAATCCACCCGAAAACATGTTAAAGATCAACGCAGTAGCGTAGCAAAACTAGTGATAAAAGGGGATTTAAAAAAAAAACGTCCCACATGCAGAGATGATGATGATGACGGAAGATGACATCACAATGACCCGACCTTACAAAATTAAACCTGTTTATTTGTTGTTGATGATGAAAACATTCCATAGATGAAATAAAGGATTTTTGTCAAACTGAGGGGTGACATTGTTTCTACGACTACCGGTATGTTTTATGGGAGCTTCATAACACTGCATTTGACATACAGTACACAATGCATACTCAGTATCTTCCTTTTTTTGGTTCATACGTGAAACCTTTGGCACAAAGAGAAACCGCACTAAAGCGTTCACCCCCCACCTAAAAGACACATTTACATTTATAATGCATTCCTTTTTAATATATATATATATTTTTTAACAAAAACAGAAATCTCTAACTCTCTATCTCTAACTCTTTGTCAGGGATGAACAACCAAATGGGGAATTCCAAATAATTAAATAACTCAAATGCCCCCTGTTATTTAAATATTGAATTGATATCATATCTATTGTTCTAAATTCGTGCAATTGTCTAAATTGTTTTTAAGGAAATGATATAATAATGAGTGCCACTTGAGGATATTGTTATTTGGTGTCAGTCCCACTGTAGGCCTATATCAGATATGTGTTTGACAGTCCCACTCTAGGCCTATATCAGATATGTGTTTGACAGTCCCACTGTAGGCCTATATCAGATAACTGTTTGACACTCCCACTGTAGGCCTATATCAGATAACTGTTTGACAGTCCCACTGTAGGCCTATATCAGATAACTGTTTGACAGTCCCACTGTAGGCCTATATCAGATATGTGTTTGACAGTCCCACTGTAGGCCTATATCAGATAACTGTTTGACACTCCCACTGTAGGCCTATATCAGATATCTGTTTGACAGTCCCACTGTAGGCCTATATCAGATATGTGTTTGACAGTCCCACTCTAGGCCTATATCAGATATGTGTTTGACAGTCCCACTGTAGGCCTATATCAGATATGTGTTTGACAGTCCCACTGTAGGCCTATATCAGATATCTGTTCGACAGTCCCACTGTAGGCCTATATCAGATATGTGTTTGACAGTCCCACTGTAGGCCTATATCAGATATCTGTTCGACAGTCCCACTGTAGGCCTATATCAGATATGTGTTTGACAGTCCCACTGTAGGCCTATATCAGATATGTGTTTGACAGTCCCACTGTAGGCCTATATCAGATAACTGTTTGACAGTCCCACTGTAGGCCTATATCAGATATCTGTTTGACACTCCCACTGTAGGCCTATATCAGATATCTGTTTGACAGTCCCACTGTAGGCCTATATCAGATATCTGTTCGACAGTCCCACTGTAGGCCTATATCAGATATCTGTTCGACAGTCCCACTGTAGGCCTATATCAGATAACTGTTTGACATTCCCACTTTAGGTCGATATGGAGCCTTAGGTGTTGTTGATGGTAATTAATTTAACTTTTAGGTATCAAGCATTCCCTACCCCTGTCTGTCTTGTGTGATTTATATTGACATAAGAGAATTCTATCCATCTGTGTTCCTCTGTATGAGCATGATCTATGTATATCAGATGTACACTGAACAAAAATATAATTAGGCCCCAATCTATGGATTTCACATGACTGGGAATGCAGATATGCGCCATAAAAAAAAAGTAAGGACATGGATCAGAAAACCAGTCAGTATCTGGTGTGAACACCATTTGCCTCATGCAGCGCGACACATCTCCTTCACATAGAGCGGATCAAGCTGTTATTTGTGGCCTGTAGATTATTGTCCCACTCCTCTTCAATGGCTGTGAGAATTTGATGGATTTTGGTGGGAATTAGAACACGCTGTCGTACAAGTCGATCCAGAGCATCCCTAACATGCTCAATGTGGTGACATGTCTGGTGAGTATGCAGGCCAACAGAAGAAGTGGGACATTTTCAGCTTCCAGAAATTGTGTACTGATCGTTGTGACATGTTGCCGTGCATTATCATGCTGAAACATGAGGTAATGGCGACAGATGAATGGCACGACAATGGGCCTCAGGATCTCATCATGGTATCTCTGTGCATACAAATTGCCATCGATAAAATCAAATTATGTACGTTGTCCCTAGCTTATGCCTTCCCATACCATAACCCCACCGCCTCCATGGGGCACTCTGTTCGCAACATTGACATCAACATTGACATCGCCCACACGATGCCATAAACACTGTCCTGCATCTGCCCGGTACAGTTGAAACCGAGATTAATCCGCAAAGAGCAAACTTCTCCAATGTGTCAGTGGCCATCAAAAGTGAGCTTTTGCCCACTGAAGTTGGTTACGCCGCCAAACTGCAGTCAGGTCAAGACACCGGTGACGATGACAAGCACAAAGATGAGCTTCCCTGAGACGGTTTCTGACAGTTTGTGCAAAAATTCTTCGGTTTGTGCAAACCCACGTTTTCATCAGCTGACCTAGTGGCTGGTCTCAGACGATCCCGCAGGTGAAGAGCCAGATGTGGATGTCCTGGGTTGCTGCGGTTACACGTGGTCTGTGACTGTGAGGCCGGTTGGATGTATTGCCAAATTCTTATGGTGGAGAAATTAACATAAAATTATTTTAAAACAATGTTTTATGGTAGAGAAATGAACATAACATTCTCTGGCAACCGCTCGGGTGGATATTCCTGTAGTCAGCATGCCAATTGCATGCTACATCAATTCTTCAGATATCTGTGGCATTGTGTTTTGACAAAACTGCACATTTTAGAGTGGCCTTTAATTGTCCCCAGCACAAGGTGCACCTGTGTAACGATAATGCAGTTTAATCAGCTTCTTGATGTGCCACACCTGCCAGGTGGATGGTTTTGTTGGCAAAGGAGAAATGATCACTAACAGGGATGTCTTTTATTTCAGCTCATGAAACATGGGACCATCACTTCACATGGTTGCGTTTATATTTTTGTTCAGTATATATACTATAAGTATATTGTGTGATTTTGTGTGTTTCAGTTAAAGTGTCAATATCATTGCACTATACGCAGTTCGAATGTAATTGAATCACACCTCACACATTGCAAAGAGACAGATCTGTGTTCACAGTCACTGTCTGAAGGAAGCAAAGTGCTTTGTATTTTCTTTGTCAGCTTACTCTGTCCCATCTGTATTTGATGAAAGACAAATGTATTGAAAATGTAACTGCAACCGAGTAACTGTTTCAGGATAACAAAGAAATGAAAAAATATTCCGCAAAATGGAATTGATATTCAATTCATGGTTGGGACTTGGGTGGGCCGTGGGTTAACCATGTTCAACGAGTAAGATTTATTCAATTCATGAATCAAAATTCAACGATTTTCCTTAATTGACTCGGGGTTGAGATGAAATTGACCCTGACCTTGACCCTTCTACATGACACTCTTATGACACGTGCAATTTCACCACCGGTAGCTTCGCTAATGCATTTCTATACTGATGGATACCTGACCCAAAGTGTCATCTGAAAGCAAGCAAGTCTCGACCAAGTGCAGACACATTTGAAAATCTAGTCCGTCAGTGAGTATGGTACACTAAGCATGTCCTGTTACCATCTAACCCTGCAGGGAGAATGGTACCCTAATCATGTCCTCTTACTGTCTAACCCTGCAGGGAGAATGGTACCCTAAACATGTCCTGTTACTGTCTAACCCTGCAGGGAGAATGGTACCCTAAACATGTCCTGTTACTGTCTAACCCTGCAGGGAGAATGGTACCCTAAACATGTCCTGTTACTGTCTAACCCTGCAGGGAGAATGGTACCCTAAACATGTCCTCTTACTGTCTAACCCTGCAGGGAGAATGGTACCCTAAACATGTCCTGTTACTGTCTAACCCTGCAGGGAGAATGGTACCCTAAACATGTCCTCTTACTGTCTAACCCTGCAGGGAGAATGGTACCCTAAACATGTCCTGTTACTATCTAACCCTGCAGGGAGAATGGTACCCTAAACATGTCCTGTTACTGTCTAACCCTGCAGGGAGAATGGTACCCTAAACATGTCCTGTTACTATCTAACCCTGCAGGGAGAATGGTACCCTAAACATGTCCTGTTACTGTCTAACCCTGCAGGGAGAATGGTACCCTAAACATGTCCTGTTACTGTCTAACCCTGCAGGGAGAATGGTACCCTAAACATGTCCTGTTACTATCTAACCCTGCAGGGAGAATGGTACCCTAAACATGTCCTGTTTCTTTCACAAGCCGCTAGAGAACACGACTGATGATCGTTATGCAATGTTAGCCAAATCTATGACAGTCAACTGTTATTCAGAATGAACATCCTTGAAACTCTGGACATGTGGTTAAATCAAAGACAGTGGATAAAACACAGGAGAACATATTATAGAAAGGATGTATGTCAATATGTGAATATGGAAAATATATCCTCTATGTTAGGCTGCCTGAATATGGATGTAGAAACTCGTATTATAGTGGTTGCTAATCTGACGTGATACGGGTACAAATGAAAGCAAATAAAAAGCTATTTGCGGCCAGACTGTATGCAGTACCAGTCAAAAGTTTGGACACACCTACTCATTCAAGGGTTTTTCTTTATTTTTAATATTATCTACATTGTATAATTATAGTGAAGACATCAAAGCTATGAAACAACACATATGTAATAATGTAGTAACCAAAAAAAGTGTTTAACGAATCTAAATATTTTTTATATTCTTCAAAGTAGCCACCCTTTGCCTTAATGATAGCTTTGCACACTCTTGGCATTCTCTCAACCAGCTTCATGAGGTAGTCACCTGGAATGTATTTCAATTAACAGGTGTGCCTTGTTAAAAGTTAATTTGTGGAATTTCTTTCCTTCTTAATGCATTTGAGCCAACCAGTTGTGTTGTGACAACGTAGGGGTGGTATACAGAAGATAGCCCTATTCGGTAAAAGACTAAGTCCATATTATGGCAAGAACAGCTCAAATAAGCAAAGAGAAATGACAGCCCATTATTTCTTTAAAAGATGAAGGTCAGTGAATCCGGAACATTTCAAGAACATGCTGCAGAACATAAGTCCATTAGAGATAATTGCACCTCAGAATGCAGTCCAAATAAATGTTTCACAGAGTTCAGGTAGCAGACACCTCTCAACATCAACTGTTCAGAGGAGACTGAGTGAATCAGGCCTTCATGGTTACATTGCTGCAAAGAATCCACTACTAAAGGACACCAATAAGAAGAAAGTCTTGCTTGGGCCAAGACACACGAGCAATGGACATTTAGACTTGTGGAAATCTGCCCTTTGCTCTGATGAGTCCTAATTTGAGATTTTTGGTTCCAACTGCCGTATCTTGTGTGAGACGCAAACTTGTGTGGTTCCCACCGTGAAGCATGGAAGAGGAGGTGTCATGGTTTGGGGGTGCTTTGCTGGTGACACTGTCTGTGATATATTTAAAATTCAAGTCACACTTTACCAGCATGGCTATCACAGCATTCTGCAGCGATAAGCCATCTCATCTGGTTTGCGCTTAGTGGAACTATCCTTATTCTTTCAACAGGACAATGACCCAAAACACACCTCCAGGCTGTGTAAGGGCTATTTGACCAAGAAGGAGAGTGATGGTGCTGCATCAGATGACCTGGTCTCCACAATCACCCGACCTCAACCCAAATGAGATGGTTTGGGATGATTTGGACAGCAGAGTGGAAAAGCAGACAGCAAGTGCTCAGCATATTTGGGAACTCCTTCAAGACTGTTGGAAAAGCATTCCTCATGAAGCTGGTTGATAGAATGCCAAGAGTATGCAAAGCTGTCATCAAGACAAAGGGTGATTTTGATTTGATATGTTAAACACTTTAATGGGGTCACTACATGAGTCCATATGTGTTATTTCACAGTTTTGAAGTCCTCACTAATTGTATACAGTGTAGAAAATAGTACAAATAAAGAAAAACCCTTTAATGACTAGTTGGGTCCAAACGTTTGACTGGTACCACCCTTTTCATTACCCGACTAGTAGGAAATACATTATGTTTCAGTGAGACTAGACAACTATTACAGAACTGTCAACCACGGCTATTACTTACTGTGGAGATGACGTAATTAGACTATTGGGAGATATTTTTAATTGGCTCCATAGCACTCATTACGATGCGTACAGAACATGTTATATTTTATGAAAGGAAGATTACGAAGTGAAAGTAGGGTGGAAAAGCAAAGGCTGTATCTCTTTGCATGGAACCTCTGTCTGGGCTGTTCAAGAGATAATGTAGAAAATTAGTATGTTCTTATAACAGGAGAAAGATAATGTAGAAAAATTAGTATGCTCTTATGACAGGGGAAAGATAATGTAGAAAAATTAG
>NC_056436.1:84950145-84953243 GCF_018296145.1 Oncorhynchus tshawytscha | reverse complement strand
ACAGGGGAAAGATAAATAGTATGTATACTCATGGGGAAAGATAATGTAGAAAAATTAGTATGCTCTTATGACAGGGGAAAGATAATGTAGAAAAATGAGTATGCTCGTATGACAGGGGAAAGATAATGTAGAAAAATTAGTATGCTCGTATGACAGGGGAAAGATAATGTAGAAAAATTAGTATGCTCGTATGACAGGGGAAAGATAATGTAGAACATTAGTATGCTCTTATGACAGGGGAGAAGATAATGTAGAACATTAGTATGCTCTTATGACAGGGGGGAAGATAATGTAGAAAATGAGTATGCTCTTATGACAGGGGGGAAGATAATGTAGAAAATGAGTATGCTCTTATGACAGGGGGAAAGATAATGTAGCTAATGAATAGGTTCTTATTACAGGGGGAAAGACAATGAAGAACATGAGTAGGTTTGCAGTAGAGTGGAGGGAAAGGTGGTGAAAAGCATCGTAAACATGCCATACAAGAAACATTTGAGGAGGAACACAGTGTTCAGAATATAATGGGGGAAGAACCTGTACCGTATGTTTATATAAAGTGTTAGCATAACACAGAGTGAAACAATTTTTTGGTCCATTGAGTCTTAGGTATGTGTCTGAAGACCCCTGAATAAGACGGGATTTCTTTGAACATAATTCAGGCAAGAGAAAAGGTAACTTGGATCATCAGTTGGAGCTGGAGCTGAATGTCTTGCTGGATACACTAAGCAGTATTTCACCAGAGATTGGACCAAATACACCGTTACACCTTGGGTTCACGAATAACATATTCCCAGATTCTTCTTGTTCGACAAGATATACTGTGTGTTTTTTTTGTGTGTGTGTTTTCTTTTATCGGTAAGTAAAATGGTGTTTGGGAAGGTTCCACTAAGCTGGTTCAAATATGCATAGTATTTATTCATCTTTTTGATCAGTGATCAGAAAAATCTCTATCAAACTGAAAGGTGACCTTATATATATATATATATATATATTTTTTTTTTGCTGTTGTGAATCTACTTTGGTATAAGACTACCATTTTTATATACTGTACATGGATTAAATTGGACAAATATTTAGCTAGGCTTTTCTTCAAAGAAGTTTGTCATTTCATACACATTTCAATTTCTTTTGCACAATATCATTCTATGAGTAAAGCCATTGTCAGGTCCTCTTCTTTACAACACTGTGGAGACTGAGTAACAATATTGTGGAGACTGAGTAACAACACTGTGGAGACTGAGTAACAACACTGTGGAGACCGAGTAACAACATTGTGGAGACTGAGTAACAACATTGTGGAGACTGAGTAACAACATTGTGGAGACTGAGTAACAACATTGTGGAGACTGAGTAACAACACTGTGGAGACTGAGTACCAACATTGTGGAGACTGAGTAACAACACTGTGGAGACTGAGTAACAACATTGTGGAGACTGAGTAACCACATTGTGGAGACTGAGTAACAACATTGTGGAGACTGAGTAACAACATTGTGGAGACTGAGTAACAACATTGTGGAGACTGAGTAACAACATTGTGGAGACTGACTAACAACATTGTGGAGACTGAGTAACAACATTGTGGAGACTGAGTAACAACACTGTGGAGACTGAGTAACAACACTGTGGAGACTGAGTAACAACATTGTGGAGACTGAGTAACAACACTGTGGAGACTGAGTTACAACATTGTGGAGACTGAGTAACAACACTGTGGAGACTGAGTAACAACATTGTGGAGACTGAGTAACAATATTGTGGAGACTGAGTAACAACATTGTGGAGACTGACTAACAACATTGTGGAGACTGAGTAACAACATTGTGGAGACTGAGTAACAACACTGTGGAGACTGAGTAACAACACTGTGGAGACTGAGTAACAACATTGTGGAGACTGAGTAACAACATTGTGGAGACTGAGTAACAACATTGTGGAGACTGAGTAACAAAATTGTGGAGACTGAGTAACAACACTGTGGAGACTGAGTAACAACATTGTGGAGACTGAGTAACAACATTGTGGAGACTGAGTAACAACACTGTGGAGACTGAGTAACAACATTGTGGAGACTGAGTAACAACACTGTGGAGACTGAGTAACAACACTGTAGACTGAGTAACAACACTGTGGAGACTGAGTAACAACACTGTGGAGACTGAGTAACAACATTGTGGAGACTGAGTAACAACATTGTGGAGACTGAGTAACAACACTGTGGAGACTGAGTAACAACATTGTGGAGACTGAGTAACAACACTGTGGAGACTGAGTAACAACACTGTGGAGACTGAGTAACAACACTGTGGAGACTGAGTAACAACACTGTGGAGACTGAGTAACAACACTGTGGAGACTGAGTAACAACACTGTGGAGACTGAGTAACAACACTGTGGAGACTGAGTAACAACATTGTGGAGACCGAGTAACAACATTGTGGAGACTGAGTAACAACACTGTGGAGACTGAGTTACAGCTTTGTCATCATCCCTTCCTTCACATTTCATGTTCACACACATACACACAAACTATCAAGATAAATTGGTTGGTGTTACTCTGTCCCCTTACAGCCCCTTACTACTGATGTTAAAGATACATCAAGATACATTAGACAAATGGCTGGTGTTACTATGTCCCCTTACAGCCCCTTACAACTGATGTTAAATATACATCAAGATACATTAGACAAACTGGTTGGTGTTAATTTGGCCCCGTACAGCCCCCTTAAGACCAGGGTATATAATGACAGTGGATGGTATAACCAGGGTAATATAATGACAGTAGATGGTAGACCAGGTTAATATAATGACAGTAGATGGTAGACCAGGGTATATAATGACAGTAGATGGTAGACCAGGGTAATATAATGACAGTAGATGGTAACCAGGTAATATAATGACAGTAGAGGGTAGGACCAGTAATATAATGACAGATAGTAGACCAGTGGCAACATAATGACAGTAGAGGTAATATAATGACAGTAGATGGTAGACCAGGTTAATATATGGACAGATGGCATGTACCAGGTAATATAATATAACAGTAGATGGTAGACCAGGGTAATATAATGACGTAGATGGTAGACCAGGTAATATAA
>NC_056436.1:84931411-84950045 GCF_018296145.1 Oncorhynchus tshawytscha | reverse complement strand
TGGAGACTGAGTAACAACATTGTGGAGACTGAGTAACAACATTGTGGAGACTGAGTAACAACATTGTGGAGACTGAGTAACAACATTGTGGAGACTGAGTAACAACATTGTGGAGACTGAGTAACAACATTGTGGAGACTGAGTAACAACATTGTGGAGACTGAGTAACAACTGGAGACTGAGTAACAACATTGTGGAGACTGAGTAACAACACTGTGGAGACTGAGTAACAACACTGTGGAGACTGAGTAACAACATTGTGGAGACTGAGTAACAACACTGTGGAGACTGAGTAACAACATTGTGGAGACTGAGTAACAACATTGTGGAGACTGAGTAACAACATTGTGGAGACTGAGTAACAACATTGTGGAGACTGAGTAACAACATTGTGGAGACTGAGTAACAACATTGTGGAGACTGAGTAACAACATTGTGGAGACTGAGTAACAACTGTGGAGACTGAGTAACAACACTGTGGAGACTGAGTAACAACATTGTGGAGACTGAGTAACAACATTGTGGAGACTGAGTAACAACATTGTGGAGACTGAGTAACAACATTGTGGAGACTGAGTAACAACATTGTGAGTAACAACATTGTGGAGACTGAGTAACAACATTGTGGAGACTGAGTAACAACACTGTGGAGACTGAGTAACAACATTGTGGAGACTGAGTAACAACACTGTGGAGACTGAGTAACAACACTGTGGAGACTGAGTAACAACACTGTGGAGACTGAGTAACAACTGTGGAGACTGAGTAACAACATTGTGGAGACTGAGTAACAACACTGTGGAGACTGAGTAACAACACTGTGGAGACTGAGTAACAACACTGTGGAGACTGAGTAACAACATTGTGGAGAGTAACAACATTGTGGAGACTGAGTAACAACACTGTGGAGACTGAGTAACAACACTGTGGAGACTGAGTAACAACACTGTGGAGACTGAGTAACAACACTGTGTAGACTGAGTAACAACACTGTGGAGACTGAGTAACAACACTGTGGAGACTGAGTAACAACACATAACAACACTGTGGAGACTGAGTAACAACATTGTGAGTAACAACATTGTGGAGAGTAACAACACTGTGGAGACTGAGTAACAACACTGTGGAGACTGAGTTACAGCTTTGTCATCATCCCTTCCTTCACATTTCATGTTCACACACATACACACAAACTATCAAGATAAATTGGTTGGTGTTACTCTGTCCCCTTACAGCCCCTTACTACTGATGTTAAAGATACATCAAGATACATTAGACAAATGGCTGGTGTTACTATGTCCCCTTACAGCCCCTTACAACTGATGTTAAATATACATCAAGATACATTAGACAAACTGGTTGGTGTTAATTTGGCCCCGTACAGCCCCTTACAGCTGATGCTCATGTAAGAAGGCAGACGATCCCTCGGTGGCTGGGGTCTGCTGGCCCGACAAAGGCGAAGAAAAGCTTGCCAGAGGGATGACCTTGACAGGGTCAGACTCCTGACTCTTGCTACTGCAGTGTCTTTCCAGAGTGTTGTAGAACTGCGGTCGGTTCATCCCTTTAGCCAGATCGTCTTTGGGCGCAGGCCTTCCCAGGGTATGGCACTGACGTCCGTCCGCCTTGACTCCCCTGGCCCAGGGGTAAATCTGCTGATGCTGGAAGCCAAAGGAAGGCAGGGTAGGCAGGGTACCCGTGTTGGACGGAGACTGGAACTGGGTCACCAGGGAGGGGGGCATCCAGCAGCTGTCGGAGTGGCCCAGGATCAGACATTCCTGGGTGCAAGTCTCGGAGGCTTCGGCCAGGGCCTTGGCGAGGTTCACCTCCACCATGGCTGCAGCACAAAGAGATCAAATGAAAGAGAAGAAAATAAGAAAAAGGATAAGAAAATAATGATAAGTTCAGTTAAATTATTTCAGCATGCCATTTACTGTTAGTAAATGGATTGAGACAAGGATATTGTAGTGCTGGGTCTTTTTTTTTTTTTAAGTTATAGAGGGGTCAAGAAAAACAAAAAACAACTGCTAAGTTAGTATAATTAAGTTGTATGTTTAGCTGAAGGTGACCTGTAAATGTTTAACCTCTTAGATGTTTATCTGAAGGTGACCTGTAAATGTTAACCTCTTAGATGTTTATCTGAAGGTGACCTGTAAATGTTAACCTGTTAGATGTTTATCTGAAGGTGACCTGTAAATGTTAACCTCTTAGATGTTTATCTGAAGGTGACCTGTAAATGTTAACCTGTTAGATGTTTATCTGAAGGTGACCTGTAAATGTTAACCTGTTAGATGTTTATCTGAAGGTGACCTGTAAATGTTTAACCTGTTAGATGTTTATCTGAAGGTGACCTGTAAATGTTAACCTCTTAGATGTTTATCTGAAGGTGACCTGTAAATGTTAACCTCTTAGATGTTTATCTGAAGGTGACCTGTAAATGTTAACCTCTTAGATGTTTATCTGAAGGTGACCTGTAAATGTTAACCTCTTAGATGTTTATCTGAAGGTGACCTGTAAATGTTAACCTCTTAGATGTTTATCTGAAGGTGACCTGTAAATGTTAACCTCTTAGATGTTTATCTGAAGGTGACCTGTAAATGTTAACCTCTTAGATGTTTATCTGAAGGTGACCTGTAAATGTTAACCTCTTAGATGTTTATCTGAAGGTGACCTGTAAATGTTAACCTCTTAGATGTTTATCTGAAGGTGACCTGTAAATGTTAACCTCTTAGATGTTTATCTGAAGGTGACTAAAAGCAGTAATACTCATTTGAATCATCCCATAAAGAGAAAAACAGAAGCAGAACATGTCATTCCCATTGGTATTCCCTTGGTTCCCTGTGTTTACCTACAACAGACAATGAATTCCCAGTAGATTAATTAAATAAGAGCTGTCTCTGTTGTTGGTTTCTGAGATTGGCTTTACTGTACTAAATATTTTATGAACATCCTAAAACATTATTATTTAAAAAAATCATTGTCACCATGGCACACTTTGGTTCCTCTGATCTACTCAACATTACCTCAATCTGGTCAATGATGATAACTAAAACATGTAAACATCACAAAATCATACTAATCAACACTTCTTAGGATTCTTGTTAGCATATTTTATGTGCAAGGTACAATGAGTATAGTTATGAGCTATAGACTGTATTTGCATTTGGGGAGAGAGAAAGCAAGGAGGGAGAAAGCAGGGAGGGAGATAGCAGGGAGGGAGATAACCGGGAGGGAGAAAGCAGGGAGGGAGATAGCCAGGACGGAGAAAGCTGGGAGGGAGATAGCAAGGAGGGAGATAGCAAGGAAGGAGAAAGCAAGGAGGGAGAAAGCAAGGAGGGAGAAAGCTGGGAGGGAGATAGCCGGGAGGGAGATAGCAGGGAGGGAGAAAGCAAGGAGGGAGATAGCAGGGAGGGAGAGATAGCCGGGAGGGAGAAAGCTGGGAGGGAGATTGCAGGGAGGGAGAAAGCTGGCAGGGAGTAAGCAGGGAGGGAGAAAGCAGGGAGGGAGAAAGCAGGGAGGGAGAAAGCAGTTAGGGAGAAAGCAGGGAGGGAGAAAGCTGGGAGGGAGAAAGCTGGGAGGGAGAAAGCTGGGAGGGAGAAAGCTGGGAGGGAGAAAGCAAGGCACTCCAACTATCTTATCTCATTATGCTCAAGCTGACATCACATGTGAAATGAGTCCAGGAAGAGAAAGAGGCCTCACCATTGAGCCCCAGCAATAAAACCTGCCAACTCCTGTAATTAGAATGTAAAACAGTATGCACCACAGCAAACAGGAGCCCACAGAGTCTGATAGTTCTGACACACAAAGAGGAAAAGAAGAGAGGTCCTTGCTATGACATCATATAAAGTCCTCCAGGCCTCTGCTTCAAGCTGTCACATTGAAATAATTTAGCATATTTGCATAAGTAAGAATGCTATCAATAATTGAATAGTCCTTAGTCCTTAGTCTGTGTTTATGGCTGTGAGATCCTGACATTACAAGTTGAGCATGCTCTGTTTAATTAAATTCCCTAGCCAGCTCAAATTTGAAACAATGACTTTCACAACAGTGAAGTTATTTTATTAAAGAGTCTAAACCCTGTCTAAGCTGGAGGAGGGGGTTCTACTAAGCTATATGGATTGTTTTTTTTAAGAATGTCATACCAAGGATAATTTCGCTATCGGACGCTACAGAGAAAAGTTGGCAGGTCGGCTGTCCCAACTTCAGACGAGTCCCAAGACGTTGTGGGGATTGTAGAGCAAAACAGAGAACACCATCGTGTTTTGTGAGGGTCTCATCTTTCCATAGAGGGGTCTTAACAGTTCGTAGGCCAAATCGGACGCGACTGACAATTTTGTGAGATGACCAATTTTCATGATGTCTCATGGTCTGACAAATGCGGAGATCCGCAGATGCGGAAGTGTTGCAAAGGCGGATATGGTGGATTGAGACGCATCCAATGCAAAAAAAAGAAGATATCTCGAGCTTAAACTGACCGATTTTTTGTAATTAAACTTAAAAAATATATATATATTGCTAATTAGACCCCCCATGGTGGCCCCTTAGGGAATGGAGTCCCCCTTGGGTATGGAGTCCCCCTTGGGCAAGGAGTCCCTCTTGGGCATGGAGTCCCCCTTGGGCATGGTGGCCCCTTGGACATGGAGTCCCCTTGGGCATGGTGGCCCCTTGGGAATGGTGGTCCCTTGGGCATGGAGTCCCCCTTGGGCATGGTGGCCCCTTGGGCATGGTGGCCCCTTGGACATGGAGTCCCCTTGGGCATGGTGGCCCCCCCTTGGGCATGGAGTCCCCCTTGGGCATGGAGTCCCCCTTGGGCATGGAGTCCCCCTTGGGCATGGTGGCCCCTTGGGAATGGAGTCCCCCTTGGGCATGGAGTCCCCCTTGGGCATGGTCCCCCTTGGGAATGGAGTCCCCCTTGGGCATGGAGTCCCCCTTGGGCATGGAGTCCCCCTTGGGCATGGTGGCCCCTTGGACATGGAGTCCCCTTGGGCATGGTGGCCCCTTGGGAATGGTGGTCCCTTGGGCATGGAGTCCCCCTTGGGCATGGTGGTCCCTTGGGCATGGAGTCCCCCTTGGGCATGGTGGCCCCTTGGGAATGGAGTCAGATCTGGAAATTAGAGCTCTATTCAATCCACTGTCGCGGATGTTCCGCTTTAAAGCGTAATTGAAATTGAAAGGTAATTTTCCTGCGTTCGCCGAGACTGTAATTCACTGTAAACGTTGTACAGTACTGTATATGTGGGCTCAATGGGACAGTACCTTCATATTTCTATCGTTCCATACAGTACGCAACGGCTGCAGCAATACAGATTGAATGGAGCCCGAAACCTCTCAATGTCGGCCTGCTCAGCCTCCCAGCATCTGAGTCTGAGTGAATACATCTTCTGAGCAGCAACTGTGTCAGCTTTCAGAGGGTCACTAACTTCATTTAGGGAACAAAAATGATGCAGCTCACTGAGCAAGCACAATGAGTCCTTACTTTTCCCCGAGTCAAATCATTTAATAGCAGCATTTTCTCTGTAGTATTTTTTCTTTTACAAGGTACATTTTCTTTTGTTGGAGGGGAAAATAACATACAAAATATTACTCAAGACATGCAAACATGCACAGACGCGCCCGCATACACACACACACACACACACACACACACACACACACACACACACACACACACACACACACACACACACACACACACACACACACACTCACACTCACATCACACACACACACACACACACACACACACACACACACACACACACACACACACACACACACACACACACACACACACACACACACACACACACACGACAAAGCCTAGATACATGTGCAAGGAACACCAGTGCATCCCCCTCACAACATAAGTGATCAGTTCAAAGGCAGATGAACATGTCTGTAATGACATAATACCGAGGGTAAGGTATTTGGTGCGGCAGTGCTTTCCCTGGGCGATGTCACAGTGAGAGCTGTCATTGCTGCTGTGACAACAGCCAGAGGAGGAGTGCTGCTATGTCTGTATGTGATATTTTACATTAAACAGCTCAAAGGGAATGGAGTCTGTATCAGTTTCTACTCCACGGGGGGACCAGGGTCCCAAATGACACCCTATTCCCACAGTGCACTATTTTTAATAGGGGTCAAAAGTAGTGCACTGTGTAGGGAATAGGGTGTCATTTGGGGACTTGACTGACGTTGATAACAGCTCAGACTACTTTCGTCAGCCTAGTGGGAAACTGGTACCTCTAATATCTGATGCTACTTCATCAGCCTAGAGGGGAACTGGTACCTCTAATGTCTGATGCTGTTTAACTGCCTAGAGGGGAACTGGTACCTCTGTCTGAGGCTGTCTAACTGCCTAGAGGGAAACTGGTACCTCTAATAGCTGATGCTACTTCATCAGCCTAGAGGGGAACTGGTACCTCTAATGTCTGATGCTGTTTAACTGCCTAGAGGGGAACTGGTACCTCTGTCTGAGGCTGTCTAACTGCCTAGAGGGAAACTGGTACCTCTAATATCTGAAAATACTTCATCAGCCTAGAGGGGAACTGGTACCTCTAATGTCTGATGCTGTTTAACTGCGTAGAGGGAAACTGGTACCTCTAATATCTGATGCTACTTCATCAGCCTAGAGGGGAACTGGTACCTCTAATATCTGATGCTACTTCATCAGCCTAGAGGGGAACTGGTACCTCTAATATCTGATGCTACTTCATCGGCCTAGAGGGGAACTGGTACCTCTAATATCTGATGCTACTTCATCAGCCTAGAGGGGAACTGGTACCTCTAATATCTGATGCTACTTCATCGGCCTAGAGGGGAACTGGTACCTCTAATATCTGATGCTACTTCATCAGCCTAGAGGGGAACTGGTACCTCTAATGTCTGATGCTGTTTAACTGCCTAGAGGGGAACTGGAACCTCTAATGTCTGATGCTGTTTAACTGCCTAGAGGGGAACTGGAACCTCTAATATCTGATGTTGTCTAACTGCCTAGAGGGGAACTGGAACCTCTAATATCTGATGTTGTCTAACTGCCTAGATGGGAACTGGTACCTCTAATATCTGATGTTGTCTAACTGCCTAGAGGGGAACTGGTACCTCTAATGTCTGATGCTGTTTAACTGCCTTTTGTATTGAGGGAAATAACAGTACCACCTGTGTAGCTTCAAAAACTAATTACACATTGGGCTGATAGATACCGTAAGTGAATCAAAAAAATATTATCTGTGATGGTTTCTCTTTTCTCTTAAAGGACATTTATTTTGAATAGAAATGTGTGGGCAGGTAACATGCTGTTTAGATCTGGTTTGAAAATACTGGTTATGTGTTTATCGTACTGCAGCCATACAACTGTGTATATGGTTTAATGTCATAGCCTGTGTCTTCAATCCAACACTACACCTTTGTTATCATCTATCACTGCGGACTTTAAAGGCAATCCATGATAACTTACTGTACAACATCAGTCTAAATGACACCTCTTGAAAATATGACAAAATCCACCCTAAAGGACTGAGATCATAACACAACACATCACTCTTCCTGGACCTGCAGTGTGTGTGGCGTAGTTCTTGACCACCAGCAGATATAAAGGTCTTAAGCAAGGTGATTCCACTGCTTTTGCCAACGTCAATATAATATTGCTACCTCATCACATCCACGAGCCAATCGAACGCTTACATACTACGCCCCATCGCTTTGACCTTCCCTTCCCTGTAGCAACTTCTGTGGCTGATTGACCTCTGTCGTGTGAATCCCGGAATCCTACAAATGGAGGAACTTAATTTGATCACTCTTTTGTTGCTGGGAATTTTACTGCACAGTAAACGTGTTGTATATTCAAGGTTGATTTGCCTTAACAAAAAATGTATCTAACCACTACAAAAAAAATTACATAATAACATAATAATTCACATTTTCTCTTGCTGCAGCATTATTTTTCTGCAAACGCTCTCAAATTAAGATCCTACATCTGTACGTAACCAAATCTTACTCGACTGAATCTGAATCCACACCTACAGTACCAACGAAGTGAGTGTTAATTTGACATAAAACCTCTGCATGGAAAATTGCATTGGTCTTCAGGTCTTATTCAACAAAGATACTTTTGAGTCTGATAATCATAAACCTTTCCCAAGCGAATACAAGGATGTTTACCACCATACCTGGCTAAATCTGGAACAGGTTCACAATTATTAAGACATGCACTTAAAATATTATTAAAATCATTATGCGAGCAGGTAGAAACCCATTAATGCTAATTAAATGGATAATTGCATATCATCCAGGACATATGATTCCTCAAACACCATAACCTTTCCTACCAGGACGCAGAAGTATTGTTACCAGTAAGCAATTGTTACCAGTAAGCATATGTCACAAAGTGCTTATACAGAAACCCAGCCTAAAACCCCCAAACAGTAAGCAATGTAAATGTAGAAGCATGGTGGCTAGGAAAAACTCCATAAAAAGGCCAGAACCTAGGAAGATAGAGAGGAACCAGGATCTGAGGGGTGGCCAGTCCTCTTCTGGCTGTACCGGGTGGAGATTATAAGAGTTCATGGCCAATTAAGGCCAGATTATTTTTCAAGATGTTGAAACGTTCATAGATGACCAGCAGGGTCAAATAATAATGACAGTGGTTGTAGAAGGTACAACATGTCAGCACCTCAGGAGTAAATGTCAGTTGGCTTTCATAGCCGAGCATTCAGAGGTCGAGACAGCAGGTGCAGCAGAGAGGGAGAAAGAGAGAGGGTGAACAGGTCAGGGTTCCATAGCCACAGGCAGAACAGCAGAAACTGGAGCAGCAGCACGACCGGGTGGACTGGGTACAGCCAGGAGATATCAGGCCAGGTAGTCCTGAGGCATGGTCCTAGGGCTCAGGTCCTCCGGGAGAGAGAGAGATGGGAGAATTAGAGGGAGCATACCTAAGTTCACACAGGGCACCAGCTAAGACAGGAGAATTACACCCCAAATAGGCCAGACTGACACTATCCTCCCGGCACATAGACTATTGCAGCATAGATACTGGAGGCTGAGATGGGGTGGGGGGGTTCGGGGGAAACTGTGGCCCTGTCTGACGATACCCCCAAACAGTGCCAACCAAGCACGATATAACCCCACCAACTTTGCCAAAGCATAGCCTAAAACACCACTGAAGGGATATCAACAGAACGCCAACTTACTACCTTGAGACAAGGCACAAAAGAGCTCCTCCACCGCATGAGCCAGAGGGAGCGCAGAACCGGATAGGAAGATCAAATCAGTGACTCAACCCACTCATGTCAAGTATAGTAAAAAAAAGCCTGGCACAATGTGACGTACCCCTCCTAGGGATGGAATGGAAGAGCACCAGTAAGCCAGTGACTCAGCCCCTGTAATAGGGTCAGAGGCAGAGAATCCCAGTGGAGAGAGGGGAACCGGCCATGCAGAGACAGCAAGGGTGGTTCATCACTCCAGTGCCTTGCCGTTCACCTTCGCACCCCGTGGGCCAGACTACACTCAATCATAGGACCTACTGAAGAGATGAGTCTTCAGTAAAGACTTAAAGGTCGAATCTGTGTCTCTCACATGGATAGGCAGACCATTCCATAAAAATGGAGCTCTATAGGAGAAAGCCCTGCCTCCAGCTGTTTGCTCAGAAATTCTAGGGACAATTAGGAGGCCTGCGTCTTGTGACCGTAGCGTACGTGTAGGTATGTACGGCAGGTCCAAATCGGAGAGATAGGTAGGAGCAAGTCCATGTAAAGCTTTGTAGCATTACAGCTTAGCAGTAAAACCTTGAAATCAGCCCTTGCCTTAACAGGAAGCCAGTGTAGGGAGGCTCGCACTGGAGTAATATGATCACATTTTGGGGTTCTAGTCAGGATTCTAGCAGCCGTGTTTAGCACTAACTGCAGTTTATTTAGTGTTTTATCCAGGTAGCCAGAGAGTATAGCATTGCAGTAGTCTAATGTAGGAGTGACAAAAGCATGGATTAGCTTTTCTGCATAATTTTTGGACAAACATTTTCAGATTTTTGCAACGTTACGACGATGAAAAAGAAAAGCTGCAAATATTCCTGATATGTTCTTTAAAAGACAGATTAGGGTTCAGAGTAACACCATCTGCACAAGACACATTTTTGCTCAATCTCTGTCTATCTGTCTATCTGTCTATCTGTCTATCTGTCTATCTGTCTATCTGTCTATCTGTCTATCTGTCTATCTGTCTATCTGTCTATCTGTCTATCTGTCTATCTGTCTGTCTGTCTGTCTGTCTGTCTGTCTGTCTGTCTGTCTGTCTGTCTGTCTGTCTGTCTGTCTGTCTGTCTGTCTGTCTGTCTGTCTGTCTGTCTGTCTGTCTGTCTGTCTGTCTGTCTGTCTGTGTGGGTGTCTGTGTGGGTGTCTGTGTGGGTGTCTGTGTGGGTGTGTGTGTGTTAGAGAAAAAGAGAGAGTGAGATAAAGAGAGAGAGAGAGAGAGAGAGAGAGAAAGAGAAGTGCGTGAAAGAGAGAGAGAATGTAGTTTGTAATTACCAAGACTTTATCACCTTCCATTGCCCCAACACCCACTCCAACTGTACATCAGGATAGGCAAATGGATGGCCATTAATAATAATGGGACTGTTTAACCCCATAGGTGCTAGACAACAGGGACAGATGACATTTTTTCACTACAGACCTAGTCACGATCATCATTTTGTGTAAGAAGACCATGTTTCCTTTGACAAGAGAATCAGAAGAAAAATAGAGCCACATATTACAAGCTCCATGGGTGTGTTTCATCTCTCTCTCTCTCAACATTCATATTTCTGCCCAAGACCCATCTACACGGGGCGGCAGGGTAGCCTAGTGGTTAGAGTGTAGAGGTGGCAGGGTAGCCTAGTGGTTAGAGTGTTGAGGTGGCAGGGTAGCCTAGTGGTTAGAGTGTAGAGGTGGCAGGGTAGCCTAGTGGTTAGAGTGTAGAGGTGGCAGGGTAGCCTAGTGGTTAGAGTGTAGAGGTGGCAGGGTAGCCTAGTGGTTAGAGTGTAGAGGTGGCAGGGTGGCCTAGTAGTTAGAGTGTAGAGGTGGCAGGGTGGCCTAGTGGTTAGAGTGTAGAGGTGGCAGGGTAGCCTAGTGGTTAGAGTGTAGAGGTGGCAGGGTAGCCTAGTGGTTAGAGTGTAGAGGTGGCAGGGTGGCCTAGTGGTTAGAGTGTAGAGGTGGCAGGGTGGCCTAGTGGTTAGAGCGTTGGACTAGTAACCGGAAGGTTGGAAGTTCAAACCCCCGAGCTGACAAGGTACAAATCTGTCGTTCTGCCCCTGAACAGGCTGTCATTGAAAATAAGAATTTGTTTTAACTGAGTTGCCTAGTTAAATAAAGGTAAAATAAATTTTTAAAAAAAATCTCACGAGTGATTGATAGTTTCAGAGATGGGATGTGATATGATTTCATGATGTACAGTACCAGTCAAAGGTTTGGCCTACTCATTCCAGGGTTTTTCTTTATTTAAAAAAATATATATATTTTCAACATTGTAAAAGAATAGTGAAGACATCAAAACTATAAAATAATACACATGGAATCATGTAGTAACCAAAACAATTAAAAAAAAAATCTAGCCACACTTTGCCTTGACTGTTACGATCGTTGTTTTGAGGAGACCAAAGCACAGCGTGGTGTGAATGCATGATTGACGGAAAAAACACAAAGTACACTAACTAACTAACTAACTAACTAACAAACTAACTAACTAACTAACTAACTAACTAACTAACTAACTAACTAACTAACTAACTAACTAACTAACATGACCTCTATAGAAACTGAGTGCTAACATGCAACATAACATAGACAATAACCCACCAACCACAATACAAAACAGGCTACCTAAATATGGTTCCCATTCAGAGACAACGACAAACACCTGCCACTGATTGAGAACCATATCGGGCCAAACACATAGAAATAGACAAACCAGACACACAACATAGAATGCCCACTTATATCACACCCTGACCAAACAAAACATAGAAACAAACAACGCAAATCATGGTCAGAGTCATTGACGACAGCTTTGCAGCTTTGTTTAGCACTTCTTCGGTTACTACATGATTCCATACGTGTTATTTCATAGATGTGATGTCTTCACTATTATTGTACAACGTAGAAAATATCAAAAATTAAGAAAAGTAAGCGTGTCCAAACTTTTGACTGATTACTGTATTTACGTAATTAGAAACTTAAAAGACAGACAGGCAGGCGTATCCCATGTTTCCCATGGCATGAAAACATGCAGGCTAATCACTGAAATGCCACGGTAAAAACAGTCATAGCAACCGCCTCTGTGGAAACCATTACATCGTATCCCATTCGGCGGTGTATATCTAGCCAACCAGTTTCCAGAGTCTTCAGAGTTGGTTACTATGGAGATTAAATTACCCCAGTTATTTGCAGCCAACCCAATTTTATTTAGTGTTTCTTAATTTTTTTTATCAGAAGATAAGCAAGGGTCTAATCTCGGGGGGGGAGGCAATAAAGGGTGACAAGCGTTGTCATTGTCACCAGCGACAAGGGCATGAGCAGTGGGCGAGAGAGAGTCAATATGACATTTTGAGGCAATGAAAAGCACTGTATGAATTGGAACGATGCAGGGCTTGGCTGATGTATCAGGGAGGTCGACATGACTGTGTAGGAGGTTTGGCTGATGTGTCAGGGAGGTTGACATGACCGTGTAGGAGGTTTTACCTCTCATTATAATCCAGCAGGTCAGATTGGACATGATGATTGTCAAAGCCTATGACCTGTAACCCCAGTGAAATTCTGATCAAATACGTAGCTATTCAGTTAAATCCATAGCCATTACTGTGTATGTTACAGTCAAGAAGTATAGTCGTACCCAAAGTTGAGAAATTATGGTAAAATATCTCAAATAAAGTTATAAATGGTGTTTATGCCACTTTAAATAATGTGACTTTAATAATGTTTACTTATCTTGCATTAATCAAATCATATGTATATTCTGTATTTTTAAACCATCTATTGCACCATGACTATGTCCTTCGACCATCGCTCATCCATATACTTATACGTACTTGTACATATTGTTATTCACCCCTTTAGATTTGTGTGTATTAGGAAGTTGTTGGGGAAATTGTTAGATTACTTGTTAGATATTACTGCACTGTTGGAACTAGAAGCACAATCATTTCGCTACGCTCGCATTAACGTCTGCTAACCATGTGTATGTGACCAATACAATTTGATTTGATTTGACACAGTTAGTTAAGGACGTCACCGGCCCTGCTCTCTTTCTTTCTACTTTTCAACAGCAGTACAGTGTCCCTGGTAACCAATGGGGTTCCTTTAAAAAGACATCTGAGATAAGGAGGAAAATGTCATTCAAATCTACTCCAGGCTAATTTTCATTTGATGCATTCACCAAGGTTCATCGTCACACAATGACCAGTCCCTGAGCTGGGTAATTATTTATCAGTACTTCAGGGACCCATACTATTCCACTCATGCAATCCATCTACCCTAGTCCATCTCCTGTTCTCTCGTATTTGACCCATTTGTAACTGAGAGTAATTGCAGGCAGAAACAACATCTAACGATTACTTTATCTGGGAGTCGAGAACAGAAAAGTCACAGACAGGCACTTTTAACAAAGGACAAGGTCTGTTGTTTTTTTGTTTTTTTTTGGGGGTTACACACAGTTTCAGACAACAAAAGAATATTATTGACTGAGATTAGAAAACCCAAAACAAATAACAAAGGAACAAAAGAAAGGACAAAGTGCATAGAGAGAGAATGAATCATCTTGGACACCCTGCGTCAAACGTTCGTTTCACTCTTTTTGTTAGTGTTGATTAAATACACATTGCTGGATTGAAGAGACATATTTTTTTCTCTTTTTTTCTCTCAACACAAACACCTCCAGGGGCAATGTATAGACTTAATTGAATGCACATTCAGTAGTCTATCCTCCAGCCATGCTGTTCCACTATCCTCTCCGTGAACGTTCTCAGTCCGACCACATAAATATTTGCTACAAGTCACACCTACCGCTCTGCTCTGTAGCTGGGATTTTTATCAACAACAAAATATTTACCAATAATTCTGCATTTATGGGCCAATCTTTTTATTATTCCATCCACCTTTTATTTTCCAAATTCCGACCAGCAAACATTTGTGGAAAAGGCATACTACTCTATTAGAACAAGTCTGACAGTATAATACAAGGCATACTACTCTATAGGAACAATTCTTCCTTTTTAAAGTCTGACAGTATAATACAATAAGGTCTACTGCATAACTCTGATTTATGTCAACACGAGCAGAAGTAATGGTGACGAGCAGTTATTCTTCAATCTGTTGTTGTTGTTGTCGTCGCCCCCTTGTCATTGTTGTTTGCTCTGTGTTGTCATGGTAATGGTACTGATTGCATCTCCTTCATTATGTGAGATGGCCTTGAGGATGGACGGATGGTGATCTGGGGGGGTGACAGCATCAACACAATCAGTGTAGCCCAAAACACACACATTCTGCATCCCGAACGGCACCCGATTCACTATATAGTGCTCTATTTTATTTTACCAGGGCCCATAGGGATTTAGTCAAAAGTAGTGAGCTATGTAGGGAATAAGGTAGCATTTAGGATTCAGACATGGGCTGAACGGACCAGCAAACACCAGAACAATCAGCAATCAGCCCTGATCATTATAATGACAGAGGGTGCTACACTGGAGGACAAGTAGTAGTCCACCTTGGCCGTACATTTTGATTTCGGGCCAAGAACAGCGATGTTGTGTATAGCTAGATGTCTACACCATCTACAGAGAACTAACAAGTAAATGCAATATTTACCGGGGGGAGCTAAACCTGTTCTTCCCTTTAAAATTCATTGCAGCTAACTAAATGTCTGAAATGTCCATATATCTTAGATTTAGGCGACTGAAGATTTATATAAAAATGGAGAAGGTAGTAAACTTTTATTTAACCTATAGATCTGTTTTGGGATAGAGACATGCATGGGAAATGCTGTGGCTTTATGCTGTAATACATAGTGCGCCTATAGATCAATATGTCCACCTGGATGAGCAGTAGTTGTTGAACCATAGTACCTGTAGTATACTCTAGTAAGGTTATTGTACGGTCAGTCTGTGATTCAAATGAAAAGAGGCCTTCACAAAGGACAGCGAACTAGCGTGTGTTAGACTGGTTACATTCTATACATGTAACAAGCATTTATCACACTGACCCATTGTGCCCCCCAATTAGTATGGAAAACAAGAATCAAATGAACATTGAAGTGCTTCTATGCTCTCTGAGCAATCTGTACCTTCAATGAATTTCCATGGAGGAGATGGGGGGCAAATAAACAATGTGCCAGAGCTTATGCAATATATCTTGCAGTCTTTAATGATTACTTCCTGTTTCCCTTAGCCATACATTATTGTTATTGGCTCAGCGGTCAGGCAGATAGTAAGTGGATACAATAGCATCAACAGAGTCCATCTTTCAACTGTTAACTGGCAGGCAGGAAGCAAGATGCCAAACGCTGGTGTCATCATCTCAGTACATAAGTGATCTAAGACGCTGTATAATCTTTAATACCACATCGCCACGGAGGGGATGGTAAAAGATAAGCAACGGTCTTCCGCTGGGTTATTCCCTTGTTGTCCTGAAGTAAATCCATCTACTGTAACGAGGCTTTCAGTTTACCCTGACTTACATTCTCGAACCAGAAACCAATGACCTACAGTGAAATGACAATGACTTGCAGACAAAATATTGGCAACCAATTCAGGGCGTCTTAAATGTAATAATCTAAAAGGTGTGGCCACACACGCATACCCCTCAAACGCATAGCTGAGTAGAACAATCCTGTACTGTGTATGAGACAGCAGGCTGTTACAGTGGTAGTATGTGATCAGCACCGTACAATTAGAAAAAAAGGCTTCCAAAACGGTTATTCGGCTGTTCCCACACAGGAGAACCGTTTTTGGTTCCAGGTAGAACCCCTTTTTGGTTTAAGGTAGAACCCCTTTTTGGTTCCAGGTAGAACCCCTTTTTGGTTCCAGGTAGAACCCCTTTTTGGTTCCAGGTAGAACCCCTTTTTTTGTTCCAGGTAGAACCCCTTTTTGGTTTCAGGTAGAACCCCTTTTTTGTTCCAGGTAGAACCCCTTTTTGGTTCCAGGTAGAACCCCTTTTTGGTTTCAGGTGTAACCAAAAAGGGTTCTTCAAATTGTTCTCCTATGGGAACAGCTGAACAACCCTTTACGGTTCTTAAATGCACCCTTTGTTTCTAAGAGTGTGGTATCGTGGTTAATATGAAGGGTAGACTACTTCAGATTCACTTTAAAGGTTTTCCTTTTTGAAGCGGCACAGCATCTCCTCAGGGGGAAGAAATTCGTTTCACTAAAACCTCCCCTTGAATGATGAATTCTGTACGGTTCATAGATATGTCCACTGGTTGTCTGTCCAGGGGTTGTCCTGTTCATACTCAGTGAAAGGTCCACTGGTTGTCTGTCCAGGGGTTGTCCTGTTCATACTCAGTGAAAGGTCCACTGGTTGTCTGTCCAGGGGTTGTCCTGTTCATACTCAGTGAAAGGTCCACTGGTTGTCTGTCCAGGGGTTGTCCTGTTCATACTCAGTGAAAGGTCCACTGGTTGTCTGTCCAGGGGTTGTCCTGTTCATACTCAGTGAAAGGTCCACTGGTTGTCTGTCCAGGGGTTGTCCTGTTCATACTCAGTGAAAGGTCCACTGGTTGTCTGTCCAGGGGTTGTCCTGTTCATACTCAGTGAAAGGTCCACTGGTTGTCTGTCCAGGGGTTGTCCTGTTCATACTCAGTGAAAGGTCCACTGGTTGTCTGTCCAGGGGTTGTCCTGTTCATACTCAGTGAAAGGTCCACTGGTTGTCTGTCCCAGTGATTGTCCTGAAATGGTTCAAGCTTTCAGAGAAAGATTTCACTGCGAAGCATGGATCATTTATCTATATCAGTGTGTTGGAACAGGAAACCATATAGTGGTATCACCGAAAAGCATAAACGCACACTAAACCAGAGGTATGTGTCTAGTTTTCGATGTTGCCTTCGCTGTCATTTCTACAGCCGTGGTACATAGTACAATTGTGGTTAACGGCAAATGGCTTTTCCAGCTGACATTAACTATCTTTAAAAAAAATCACAGGTGTAGGTATACGTTATGTTGGAGGGTTGCGTTATTGTTTATGTCGGTATGTTCTTGTTTTGGCACGTTGAGTGCAGTCTCCTTGTCAACACACTGTCATTGGAGTATCCACAACAACATAGAATGAAAAGATAGCAGAAACATGAGGTGATTTCTCTCTAAAGTAAGATGTCAGAATCCTCCTGCTGTCCCTTCCTTTCTGCTGGAGTTCATTTCACCTCACTGTGAAAAAAATACTCCCTATTCGGGTTCGCATTAAAACAAAAGCAGGTACAGTAACATCAACTCTAAATATATTGGGAATAGATGTATGCCTACATTTACACAACAGAGAAAATATGGATAATCTAAAGCAATATAATTTCCATTGACAAGAAATACCTAACAAGAACCTTCCCTAACCTCAACACTTCTATTGATTAGTCTTCTTGAGGCTCCCGAGTGGAGCAGCGATCTAAGGCACTGCAAGTCAGTGCTGGAGGTGTCACTACAGACACTTGGTTCAAATCCAGGCTGTATCACAACCAGCTGTGATTGGGAGTCTCATAGGGCCCAGTGTCATCTGGGTTTAGCTGGTGTATACGGTCATTGTAAATAAATAAAGATAACATCAAATAATCCTCAACATTTATGTTGATCTGTCTTCCTCCCCTAACCTCAACATTTAAATTGATCAGTCTTCCTCCCCTAACCTCAACATTTATATTGATCTGTCTTCCTCCCCTAACCTCAACATTTATATTGATCTGTTGTGTGTTGTGTTTGGTGTTGTGTTTGGTGTTGTGTTTGGTGTTGTGTTTGGTGAGCTCAGAGAATCCATGGCTCATCCGGTGCTGTATGACGTCACTGGCATCGGACTCTGTGTTCTGTGTTCTGTGTTCTGTATTCTGGCCAGCAGTCTTCTATCACTTTGCGGCTCACTTCATAAAGACCCCAACAAAATCTCTATGATAATGTTCTATTCACAGAGGGAAGACGGACACCACTCCACTTCATAAAGACCCCAACAAAATCTCTATGATAACATTCTATTCACAGAGGGAAGACGGACACCACTTCATAAAGACACCAACAGCATCGCTATGATGCACTTCCGGCACCGACAGAGATGGTCGCCTTGCTTCGCTTTCCTAGGAAACTGCAGTATTTAATTGATTTATTTTTTCTTACATGGTTACCCCAGGAAATCTTAAGTTTTATTACATACAGCCAGGAGGAACTATTGGATATAGGAGCAACGTCAATTTACCAACATTTCGACCAGGAATACGACTTTCCCGAAGCGGATCCTCTGTTTGGTCCACCACCCAGGACAATGGATCAGATCCCAGCCGGCGACCCAAAACAACGACGCCGCAGAAGAGGCAGACGGAGCGGTCTTCTGGTCAGGCTCCGTAGACAGGCACATCGCTCACTGCTCCCAAGTATACTACTCGCCAATGTCCAGTCTCTTGACAACAAGGTAGATGAAATCTGAGGAAGGGTTGC
>NC_056436.1:84923911-84926411 GCF_018296145.1 Oncorhynchus tshawytscha | reverse complement strand
TGGGCCCTGGTCACATAGTACATCCTGTGGGCCCTGGTCACAAGTAGTGCACTTCATAAGGAATAGGGTTCCATTTGGGACACAAGCCCCAGTCTATGTAGGCTGTAAAGGAAAAACTATTATGTCATATTGACATGCTATGCAATCAAAGCAGCGGCTGCAGACAGAGAGCCGGGCCGACGAGGTGCCAATCAGCTGGCTGTTATTCCACATGCTGCTGTGTTCCATTTGAGAATCATAGGAGATTCAGCAGTGAATCATCAGCCAATGGCTCGCAGTCTGGTGGTAAATGTTGATTTAGGAAATTTCTCATTCCCCGATGCCTACCATCCACAAACAGCTATGTTTTCTAAGGTGTTTGTAAGACAACGTGTGAGATGGGAATCAAGGACTAGCTACCGTGAAAAAATAAAAACGTTTTCAAAGTCAGATTAACGGATTTCTTGGATTGCAACATTTTTGTGTTGTTTGATTTCTACTCTTTAGGGCCGAGGCAACGGCTTGGTTTATTTGTAAAGTCTAGATTGGATTCGACTGACATATTTTAGATGTCTATCTGTCCCTGTCAAAACATTATGAACCCCTTTTAATCATAATCCCATAACGTAATGGAAGTCAGATTGGTCATTAAAATCATGATATCAGCCACAATGTGGTCATTCAACTATAATTCACTACATATGTGTAACCAGATCGAATGCATTCAACTTTCACTTTCTCCACTAGCATCTATCCATGATACCCCCCCCTCCCCGAATCGTCTCTGTTTTAAAGCTGAGATGGAAATGGCCTTGTCATCACCAGAATAATACGACCAGATCTTGCTGAACGTGAACATGATCATTTTAGCAGGAACATGCTAATGTGAAATCATGTGAGACACGGCAGTGTTTCAGAGAGGTGTGGTAGTCTATTCTAACCCAGAAATATCAAGCCGGAGAGTGCCAGAACGTAGCTCCAAAACACAGGCGTGATATTAGACAAGTTACAGCCACTGTATGGATATTACCTTTAGAACTAAAAATGACCTCATATTTCTTGGTATATTGCCTGAATTGGTCTAGGTTCAATTTCTCGGGGAGTCAATGATTACCTCAATGAGAATGGATGCCGTTGAACAGCACTTCTTGTTCTGAATACTATATCCAAGGATAGAAGATAAAAAAGGACAACTGAAAATGCTCTGTCACAAGTTAGGTAGCTTTAATGGAGGAACCTAATGTTCATTTATTGTTCATTTCATTGGACATCCTTCATCTGTAGATTCCTTGGTATTGTTCGGTTGTTCTATTATCTCCTCCTCATACATCTTCTACGTTATGTATTTATCTCTCACTTATATTATCTCTCACTGTTCATTGACTACAGCTCAGTGTTTAACATCACAGTGCACATAAAACTCATAACTAAGCTAAGGATCCTGGGACTAAACACCTCCTTCTGTAACTGTATCCTGGACTTCCTGATGGGCCCCCCCCCCCCAGGTGGTAAGAGTAGGTAACAACACGTCTGCTACGCTGATCCTCAACACTGGGGCCCCTCAGGGATGTGTGCTTTGTCCCCTCCTGTACTCTATGTTCACCCACAACTGCGTGGCCAAACATGACTCCAACACATCATTAAGTTTTCTGACAACACAACAGTGGTTAATCACCGACAACAATAAGACAGCCGATAGGGAGGAGGTCAAAGACCTGGTAGTGTGGTGCCAGGACAACAACCTCTCCCTCAACGTGAAAAAGGAGCTGATCGTGGACTACAGGAAAAGGCTGGCCAAACAGGCCCCCATTAAAATCGACAAAGCTGTAGTTGAGCAGGTAGAGAATTTCAAGTTCCTTTATCTCCACATCACCAACGAACTTTCATGGTCCAAACACACCAAGACAGTTGTGAATAGGGCTTGACAACACCTTTTCCCCCTCAGGAGTCTGAAAAGATTTGGCATGGGTCCCCAGATCCTCCAAAGGTTCTACAGTTGCACCATCCTGACCAGTTGCATCACCGCCTGGTATGGTAACGGCTCGGCATCTGACCGCAAGGCGGTACAGAGGGTAGTGCGTACGACCCAGTACATCACTGGGGCCAAGCTTCCTACCATCCAGGACCTCTATATCAGGCGGTGTCAGAGGAAGGCCCAACAAATTGTCAGACTCCAGTCACCCAAGTCATAAACTGTTTTCTCTACTACCGCATGGCAAGCGGTACCGGAGGGCCAAGTCTAGGACCAAAAGGCTCCTTAACAACTTCTACTCCCAAGCCATAAGACTGCTGAACAATGAATCCAATGGCCACCAGATGATTTACATTGACGACCCCCCCCCCACACTCTTCATTAGATTCATTAGAGCTACTCGCTGTTTATTATCTACGCATAGTCACTTCACCCCTACCTACATGTACAAATTACCTCAACTAGCATGTACCCCCACACACTGACTCGGTACCGGTACCCCCTGTAAAGAGCCTCGTTATTGTTATTTTATTGTGTTACTTTATTTGT